>NW_011495045.1:7199829-7219938 GCF_000754665.1 Bison bison bison | reverse complement strand
TAGGTGTAGTCTGCAAGGTCACACGGCTACTGACTGATACAGCGGAGACAGATTCGACTACGAGAGCACAGATTCGACTACGTAGCATTTAGTTCTGAACACTACGTACGCTACAGTAAAAGAAAAAAAAAATTTTTGCCTTAGGCTGGAATTTGGACGCCACTGTGAGAAAAGTATGGTCTTTGCTTACTCTGGAGGCAGTCTTCACCATAGTATGTACTCCTATTCTTTAACCTCCTTCAGTCTTTTTTTGTTTTTATTCGTGAGTGAACTTATTACCATTTGAATAGCTTTGTCCGAATCTATTCTTTCTTCTTCCCCGCAAGGCGTTAAGATCTTACCGCAAGGTCTTTATAAATTCAAGGCTGGACAAGGCTGGCTCATGTTTATGCCTTTCTTGGTGTGAAGGTCTTGGTATGAGGTAGGGAAAGTCACAGCTATGGTCTAGTGGCAGATATGTAATTCATAATCACCAGGTATGAAATTTATGATTATCAGCACTACTAAGAATTTTTAAGGTAGAACTTAATGTTTATCAAAAATTTCATTTATGTATGAAATAATGCACATAATTAACAATAAAGTGGAGTTTACTGTGCGCTAGGCACTGTTGCAGATTTAATCTTCGTAACAACCCCATGAGGTAGTTACTGCCCTCATTTTACATATGAGACAACTGGACAACAGAGTTCGGGTGATTTGCAGGTTACACAGCTAGTAAATGCAGAACTAGGATTAGAAGTCAGGCCAGCTGCCCTGGAGTCTGTTCTCTTAACTGATAGAATATTAAATAGCTCATATTTTCCCTAAGATGTGTTGTTGACCCAAAAAGAGGAAAAAAGAAAAATTAAGACCTAAAGGTTAAGAATAATTAGTCATCCTGATTGCATATGATAGGCCAGGAATTACTTTCTCTTATACACTGGGATCTATTCTGAACATAAAATCGTTCACATCTGGTATTGTTTTTCTTGCAGCTTGAATTACATTATCCCAATGCTCTCCTGTGTTGTCAGAATTATCCCTGCTGTGTTTGGTTGTATCAATAGATACCTTATTTGGGCACTCCTTATCTGGGTACCCTTGGCTGCTGTCGAGTCTGAATGCTGCATTAGGTGAAAGAGCAGAACTTAAGGATGTTAGGAAGGAATTTGGGGCTTCCCTGGTGGCTCAGTGGCTCATCTCAATGCAAGAGATGCAGGTTCAATCCCTGGGTTGGGAAGATACCCTGGAGAAGGAAATGGCTATCCACTCCAGTATTGTCTGGAAAACCCCATGGAGAGAGGAGCCTGGTAGGTCGCAGAGTTGGACATGACTTAGAGACTGAACAACAGGAACGATATGGGTAGTGGAAAGAATGGCACTTACACCAGTCCTAGATATTTGGCAAGTGAAGGTATAATTCTTCCACATTCTTTATTATACTGGAGAAGTTATTGGGGGAAAGATGTATGCTCTCTGGGGCTTGTCTGGGCTTTTATGCAGATCACATCATATGGTTTGAATGCCACTCTCATGGGCATTCTCAAGAAAACATGGCCTAACCACTGTAACTGCAACATGAATTGAGAGTTTGGAATTATAAGTATGTTCACATTCTCTGCTATTGCTTAGCTTTCCACTTGTAAACTTTAGAGGAAAACTTTATATAGAAGAATCTTTATCCTAATTATGTCATAACTAAATTGGATTTTCACATATCACATCTTTATTGGATTCTTTCCCTTTTCTAGGCAGTTTACTAGTTAGGGATAAAAGATAAAATATCCATTTTCTATTTTCAAGGAATGGAGTCTAATAATGTGTGCATGCTCAGTTGTGTCCGTCTCTGAGACCCATGGACTGTAGCCTGCAAGGCCTCCTCTGTCCATGGAATTTTCCAGGTGAGAATACTGGAGTGGGTTGCCATTTGGTACTCTAGCACATCTTCCAACCCAGGGATTGAACTGGCATCTCCTGCATTGGCAGGTAGATTCTTTACCACTGAGCTACCAGGGAAGCCCCATGAGTCTGATAATAGGCAATTACAATTCAGCATTATGGAAAATGTGCATTAAGAGAGGAGTCACTTGGGGAAGGGGACAGCTTGCCACAGATTTATCCACAGTTTAGCAGGACCATAGTGTGCTTATTGGGTTTCAACATCTGATTTTCTTTTAGGGTTGAAATCAGTTTATCAGGTCTAGAAGTGATTGGACTCTGGAGTGCTGAGTCACAATTTGCTAATAAACTGCTATGTAAAAACCATAGTACTAATGTATTAAGAGAAATGATGAAGGGTCTAGGATAGTTGAGCCTGCTGATCCTCACCTTTTCTGTGTTGATCAAATTACAATGAAAGCCAGATCCAAATTATAACCAGATTGTTTGGCATAATGGAATGGAAGCAATAGAAATGAGTTTGGTGCTTTTAATGGCTAATATTTCAGGCTTGACGCACCCCTTTCCACTTGAGTCACAGAGCTGTCTTGTTTTTCATAGGTTGAATTGTGCTAAAAAAAAAAAGTCATTTGCCTTTCTCTTAAGTTTCTTTGCTAACAAATATCTTTTTTGATGTGGAACATTCTTTCATCATAGCTTTCCTGGTGGCTCAGACAGGAGACATAAGAGACACAGGTTCCATCTCTGGGTTCGGAAGATTCCCTGGAGAAGGGCATGGCTACCCACTCCAGTATTCTTGGCTGGAGAAACCCATGGACTGAGGAGCCTGGCAGGCTGTAGGAGGTCTGTAGCAAAGAGTCAGACACAATTGAGCAACTAACACTTGACTTTACATTCTTTAATTAATGGTAATACCATTCATCAGGCAGGTCTCATCTTTGGAACATGTTTTATTTCATTTGCTGAACCATGATGCTTGTATCACAAATTTACTGTTTTTTAAAAAAATCATGTTAAATGTTAGGAAAATCACCATTTTAACCATTTTTAGGTGTACAGTTCAGTGGCATTAAATACATTCACATCGTTGTGCAACCATCGCTACCATCCATCTCCAAAATTCATCTTCCCCAGCTGAAACTATCCATTAAACACTTAATTCCTCATTTCCTTTTCTTCCCATCCCCTGGCGACCACCATTCTTTCTGTCTTTATGACTTTGACCACTCTAGGTACCTCATACTCTAGGTGACACAGTACTTGTCCTTCTGTAACTGGCTTATTTTACTTAGCATTAATGTCGCTTCATCCAGTGTTGTAGCATATGTGAGAATTTCCTTTTAAAGCTCAATAATATTCCATTGTGTATATAAACCGTTTTGTTGACACATTCATCTGTCAATGGACAGACACTTCAGCTACTTACACCTTGTGACTTGTGAATAGTGCTCCTATAAACATGAGTTGTACAACTATCTTTTCACATCTCTGCTTTCACTTCTTTGGAGTATATACCCCAAAGTGGAATTGCTGGATCATATGGTAATTGTTTAACTTTTTGAGAAACTAACATACTCAGATGATCTTATTTTTCAAGTGTGTGGAGTCTGTTTTTGGTAGTAGATGGAGAGGGTGAATCTCTTTGTTGCTCCCCTAAACTCCCTGGGACCATTAAGTGCCACGATAGAAGCACGAGTTTGGTAACTCCAAGGAGGGACACATTTCAAAGCAGGATCACTGTATCAGGTTTTCATGTAGTAGCTGGTATACTGGTATTTTCCTGGGCAATAGCCAATGAATCATCTGGCTCTTCTGTTCTCATTTAGAAAACTATAAAATGAATAAAATGATGCATGCTTATCTTCTTTATAATATGGTCAAAGTAACACATATTTTCCAAAATCTGTAACTTTTTAAAAAAATGTCAAAAAGTCTGTAACTACCTGATGTGAAATACCAACTCACTGGAAAAGACCACGATGCTGGCAAAGATTGAGGGTAAGAGAAGGGAGTGGCAGAGGATGAGATGGTTGGATGTCATCACCAACTCAGTGGACATGAGTGTGAGCAAACTCTGCAGATAGTGAAGGACAGGGAAGCCTGGAGTGCTGCAGTTCATGCGGTCACAGAGTTGGACAAGACTAAGTGACTGAACAACATAATTGGAAATTCAGAAAATTTATATATTGTAAAACTCCTTTCATATTGTAAAGAGTTTATTCTAAGCATTAATGATGTTCTTTCAATTCTTGAATTTGAGAATTATTTTTATTCATGTAATTATGCAGTTAAAGGTCACAGTAACAAAACTAGCTTATGTGCTAATTTGAGATTACATAGATCTTTAGAGCTACAGGTTGAGTCACTTTCATAAGCATTAGTTGTTTTATTAAAGGCTTGAATGAGTCAAAAAATAGAATAATTATACTATTCTGAACATAAAATACAAATATATTATTAGCTATTTTAAATTATGAAATATTTTAATTATGAAAGTGTCAAAAATAATATAATCAACTTCTGTGAACCAAACACCCAATTTAAGAGCTAAAGTGTCACCCTTCAGTTAAGCTGTGTACTGTATACCCCAATATTCAGTATTCTAAGTTTGATGTTTATAATTCTTATGTATTCATTCACTTGTAGCTAAACAAAAACTTTAAAAAAGTATTTATTTTTGGCTGTGCTGGTCTCCGTTGCTGCACGGGCTTTTCCTAGTTGTGGTGCACAGACTTCTCATTGTGATGGCTTTTCTTGTTGTGGAGCAAGTTTAGTTGCTCGGTCGCATGTAGGATCTTACCAGATCAAGGATCGAACCTGTGTCTTCTGCATTGGCAGGTGGATTCTTTACCAACGAGTCACCAGGGAAGCCCTAAACAAAAACTTTTAAACTCCCCATAACAAACTATCTGCTGAATCATTTTTAACTGGAACTATAATTATGGAGTAAAATAAAAATCTGAGACATCTCACTACTTTTTGACATCAAGCAAAATGAAGGTGTTTATCCTTGCTATGCTCTTACCTACTTCTCGGCCCAGTGCTATTCAAAAATTACTTTTTTTTTTTTTAACCTAGACCTATCTTCCCAGTACTGAACTTGTTTACACTTCCAACATCAATAGGTAATATCCATGTAACTGTTTTGGGAATTACACTTTTCTGTCCTGTTAGAAAGAATATTAAACTGCAATGGTCTATACTGGGTTCCTGCATTTGTCTTTTGCATGAGGATATTTTGGAGTCATATTTACTAGTGATATATATTAATAAAGGGCTTCCCTGGTGGTTCAGTGGTAAAGACCTGCCTGCCAATGCAGGAGACATAGGTTTGATCCCTGGGTCAGGAAGATTCCCTGGAGGAGGAAAGGGCAACCCACTCCAGTATTCTTGCTTGGGAAATTCCATGGACAGAGGAGCCTGTCAGGCTATAGTCCACGGGGCTGCAAAGAGTAGGACATGACTGAGCGTGCGCATGCACACACACAGATTAATACAGGAGACATGAAAAATACATTGCATGAGAAGATTCAACATCAGCTAGACAAGATGAATCAACAGGTTAAAATCCAATAACATGGGGATCTACAGGAATATAGATAAATCCATTAAGTAAGTACATGAAGGGAAAACCATCACTGAACAGCACTGCATGTTGGGACTGGAGATTTTAGTGACCATAAAGTGAATCAGTGATATGTGGCTCTCAAAACAGCTAAAATAATATGCTTCATTAAAAATAAAAAGTATCCAAAAAAAAAAAATAAATAAAAAGTATCCAGAGCAAGGGAAGTGGTACTGTTGGAGTGACATCATATCTGTAGTTACCTTAGTGTGATATATAATAAACTGCAACTTAGAGCAGAATTATCAGGACAGTGGGAGAAATTTGAAACCGTATCATAATGGACAATGGTGAGAGCTCTGGTAGTATTTATTCAGTGCTGTTGATAACAGTTTAAAAGTTAAATAGCTGAAAAGTTATGTAGAATAAGCATTAAATTTTGGCTAAAACAGGTTATAAATTCCATTACAAAAATGCAGCCTTGTATTTTTGTAAGTCCTCCTTTATTAGTGCTAACACAGGACTGAACAGAGGCGTGGTGGGGTTCAATTACATAGCCTCTAAGGTCTTTTCCAACTCTTGGCATCATATAGTTTTATAAGGCTAATTCATACAGATATTAGTTAAGGAGACAGCTATGCCCCTCAAGATCTTTCTAGTTTAACAGACTATAGTGACATAAACCTAACAAATACCATTCTATGCTTAAAAACAAAAATGAAAAATGGGGCAAGTGAAAAGAATACAGGGGTTAACTTTGGACGTTCCAGTGGGAACTCCCATTGGTCAAAGCTGGAGGACAATTTGAGCAACAAATTAATAGTGTTATAATGGATTATAAACAAAGAATAAAACATCCATGAGCTCATAATATAAATGACTGAATAAATGGGAGAGAAGGGAAAAATCTTCCTTACAAAAGAATTCCAGTAAATACATGTAGAAGGAATGAGGGAAATAAAACACCACCATTGGAACTCCAAAGTAATAACTAATGCAGTAAAGAGTCACCAATGCATGCTAAAATTAGTAGCATTTCTGAACTCAGACCTATTTAGAAATTGGTATTATGTGTCCTGACTTGAAATTAGGAGCAATTATAGCATAGCAATTGATTTTATTCCAAATAATAGTCATTATAGATTTTGTTTAAAAAAGTTTTATCTTACACTAAACTGTACAAATTTGCGAAATTAGGAAGTTTTCTTATTTACCATTCAACCACTCACCTAGGTGTTAAGGCTAAAAAACTATGAGTTATTTTAGTTCCCTTCCCCCTACTTACTTTCACTGTATGAGTGTTTTGTGGATTTGTACTTGCAAAGTACATCCCGTATTTTACCACTTCTCACCACTGCATCAGCTAATTCCCTAGTCTGAGCTACCTCTTGCCTGTAGTAGCTTCTCAACTGTTCTTCCTGCTTCCCATTCCCTTATAGTTTATTTCCAATATTAGCCAGTGAGCTTCGCAGACACACAAGCAAACCACCACAAAAACCCCAGATCCCTTTACTCTCCTGTGCAAAACGCTCTCATGGCTTTGTCAGGCTTAGAATAAAATTTGCTCTTTACCTTGGTCGACCCCTACCTACTTCTCTGAACTCATCTGCTACCATTCTTATCCTTGTTGCTTATTACTCCTTTCCAGGCACAGTGACTGTCCTTCAAACATACCACCTCCTTCCTGCCCCAGAGCCTTAGTACCTGCCATCACCAGTACTGGAAAGCCTCTTTCCCCAGATCTTTGTATTGCTTGCTCCTTTACATCAGGAAAGTCTCTGTCTAAGTGTCACATTAGTTAGGATCTTTATGGAAGACTTTTCTGAGGCAGGCTCCCCTGCCTTTTACTGGTTTATTCCTCCCCGCCCCCCCGCCCCATGACATTTATCACTATGTAAAATAATATGTATTTGTTTACTCATCTGTTCTCCAACTTGAATGTAAGCACATAGGGGAAAGGACCTGGTTTGTCTTGCTACAAACTGTACCCACAATACCTAAAATGATTCCTACAATGGAGTGGGCCTTCAAATATCTATTGAATAAATATCTTTTAACACACTGAAGGGCTAAAGTAGAGGAAAGAGCAGAAGGCCTGTATTAGAGGCAGAATTCTGTCTCTGAAGTCTGTGGGAAAAAATTTAAGCCTTTTGAGATAAACTTTAAAATGAAGAAAAATGAAAGAATACTTTTTAGCTGCCTTAATTTTACAAGGGCTTCCCTGGTGGCTCAGATGGTAAAGAATCTGCCTGCAATGTGGGATACCCAGGTTCAATCCCTGGATTGGGAACATTCCCTGGAGAAGGGAATGGCTACCCACTCCAGTATTCTTGCCTGGAGAATCCCATGGACAGAGGAACCTGATGGGCTATAGTCCATGGGGTTGCAAAAAGTCAGAGACCACTGAGCCACTAACACTTTAACTTTTGCAAATTCAGTTGCTTAAAACAAAAAATTTAAGCATAACTTAATGACTGAATTTAGAAAGCTTTTGCAATAACCTTACACCAAAGAAAAATTTTATTTAAGTATAGATTACTGGTTATTTAAAAATACAAACATACAAAGGCATTATCATACAACTGATTTCTAAACTCAATACTTTTAAAATACAAAACAATGATCATTACCCTAAGAGTCAGTTTGAAACAAACTGACTTTTGAGTTGGTTTTATAATTCTTTTTACTCACTCTTGCTTACAAACGTTACTAGGTTTTTCGGTTTCATTCCATATCAGAACTTTTTTCTGACATGTTTACTTCTCAAAGTAGTATATAGTTATTTCTTGGAATTAATGTTAGCAACTATAGAAAGCTTCTCTATGTGACAAAAATTCAATATGGTTGCTGCTTTGGAAATTTGAGTTATCTACACTAAGACTCACATATTGAAAGGTAAAATACGAATGGGTAAATGATGGGGGTTGAGAGCAGGAGGACTAAGAAAAGATGATGTTATCTTTTACTGCAGACCTGCTACAAGAAGACTCCGTTATTTACTTTGATACTATTACTAGAGAAGCAGTTTCTGCCAGGTCACAGGTGGGCTAGGTAGTTGTCCATTTTAATTTTCTTTACTAAAGAATGGCAGATGGCAACAATTAAATTGCTCCACCAAATAAGCAGAGACTTTAAGTTACCATATACTTTAATTATGAAAAATAAATTATTTTCTTAATTGGTTTAGCAGCCTTGTATATGGAAAGGCAGCAAAACCCACTCTATTCCAAAATTAGAAGGCCAGCTCAGAGGCTGCTTCTAAGATGCCTGACTATCTTCTATCATCAATCAGTCATGAAAGTGGACTTTCATGAACTCAGTAATAAATGTAAAAATAAACTCATTTATCAAACAATGTGGAGCCTGCAAAACCAAAAAAGTTCATAAGGTAGGAATTGGTTTGTATAAAACAAATATATATATCCTCTTATATAATACAAGAGGAATATGTATGGTAATAAAAACAATTTATAATAAACTTGTAAAGAAATGATTCTGGTTTACATGTAAGTCGGCTTAAACTGACTATGACTGAATGATTGAAAATTTTCTTCTCCCAACATAATGCCCATTCATTATAAGCTAAGCCAGACTTAGTTTCTTATAAATCTCTACTTCTTGGATTTATCTACTACACCCTTACTTTACAGACATTTAACTTATAAGCTGGGCCTGCCCAGCCTGCCCATAAAGCCTCTCTTCAGAAAGATACCAGATGCATTAAACAGAGACATCTTCCTATAAGAATCTGCATTTCAAAACAGCCTATGAAGAACTAGCAACTGGCCTTCCAATGTAGCTACCTCTCATTTCACATTATGCAGTTTACTAACCACTCCTTCCTTACAGAAAACTCAGGAGCTGTAAAACTTCCTGTTCCATTTCAAAACATTTCAATACTTATTAATTCCAAAGATCCGAACACCATGTAGCTGTGGCATTTTGGGAATTAGCACACTCAGGAGAGAAGCTGTGTTTAGGATGAAGTGAGTTGTATCATACTTCGTATAGAAACTTGCCAGAAAATATCTGTAGAAACAAAAGTAAGAATATATATATATAAAATATCTAAAAGTGAAATTGCTTAGAAATCTTTAAATATTTAAAGGTGGGAAAAAGGCCACTGAAACATAAATACCTAAAAGCAGAACCATTTTTTTTGAGCACTAGAACAAGAGCAAACATTTTAGTTTGGGGGCCTAAATTAACTTTAATTGAGACTGAAACATTGGTTGAATAGAGGCATATATGCACATTTTGCATTTTTGCAATTGTGTAAAATGTATTTAATGGAAGACAGTTACTACTTAGCATCCTTTAAAGCAGAATGCTTTCAAACTAGGGTTCGTATGCTTCTTGAAACTTTAGGTATAGTTTTGTATTAATGTGTATATATCTAAAGAGAAGATCCAGATTCAGAGCATCCATCATATTCTCAAATGGTTTATTGTGACCCACCAAAAGGTTAAAAGCCACTGCTGTAAAGTTGTGAAAAACAGGGTGTTAGTGCATTAGTACAATTTGTAATAGCATCTGCGGAAGCAAACAAATACTTGATTGCCCTTTTGATGTTCTTTTTTCCATACTGTAGTTGAACAGGGATATAACCAGTATAATTGGCAACTTGAAAGATATTACTGTAAGATTCCAGCTGTTTTTCTATAATTGAACATCTGAGTGTATATATTCAGGATATCCAATATCTGAGAATTTGTTTTAAGAAGCCTAAGCCACCTTTAAGACTATAAATCATCAATTCAGAATGCCCAAGTTTGACCCAAGGGTACATCAGGATGAAGACACATCAAGAAGCCACCAAAAGAGTATCCTAATATAAAGAGGATGTAAAGACTGTAAACAATAAAGCATTGTACTGTACTTGATACAGAAGGCTAACTAGTTATACTCAAGATTTTTAACTATACAGAAGCTAGGCACACATAAGCCCCATATTATTCAATGGTCAGCCGTATTATAATGCAATCTTCAGCATGTTATAGATGAGGATACTGAGACTTTCAAGAATATGGCTGAAAGTCAGATAGCTAGAGGGTAGTAGAGCTAAAATACAAATTTAGGGCTCTCTGAATAGCCATTATTCTTGTTATTGCATTGGACTTCCCTGGTGGCTCAGACGGTAAAGCATCTGCCTATTGTGCGAGAGAACCTGGTTCAATCCCTGGGTTGGGAAGATCTCCTGGAGAAGGAAATGGCAACCCACTCCAGCACTCTTGCCTGGAGAATCCCATGGACGGAGGAGCCTGGTAGGCTACAGTCCATGGGGTCACAAAGAGTCAGAAACGACTGAGCAACTTCACTGTCACTTTGTTAGATCATACATATTTTTCTTTTGATATTATGTCAGGCTAAAATAATTAAAAACTTTAAAAATTTCCTCTTATGTGGAACGAAATCTACATAAGGAAAAAGAAATCTACCACTTTATGATTACTTCATTCTCTTCATTTGAAAATGCCTTCCCTATCTTAAACATCAATGTAACACCTAACCTACCTTAAGTTCCATTTTAAGGGATTCTAATGCCTCGACTCAATAGACATGAGTTTGAGTAAACTCCGGGAGATGGTGAGGGAGAAGCCTGATGTGCTGCGGTCATGGGGTTGTGAAGTGCTGGACGCAATTTGGCAACTGACCAACAACAACGCCTCTAAGAAGTCTTTCCAGTTACTGCAGACCACACTGATTCTATAATGGATATGTAATTATATATATTCTTTGTGACTGGGTGAGTGATTGGGATATATGTTAAATATCCATTGTATGAAAGCATCTGAGTGTAGAATTCAAAGCAGTCTATGCACTTATAAATTCTTTGCAGAAATAAAATAATAGAGAAATAATATAAAGTGGCATAAATTAAGGGATGTATAACTACTACTGCTGCTGCTAAGTCACTTCAGTTGTGTCCGACTCTGTGCGACCCAATGGACGGCAGCCCACCAGGCTCCCCTGTCCCTGGGATTCTCCAGGCAAGAACACTGGAGTGGGTTGCCATTTCCTTCTCCAATGCATGAAAGTGAAAAGTGAAAGTGAAGTCGCTAAGTCGTGTCTGACTCTTTGCGACCCCATGGATTGCAGCCTATCAGGCTCCTCTGTCCGTGGGATTTTCCAGGCAAGAGTACTGGAGCAGGGTGCCATTGCCTTCTCCGATAACTACTACTACTACAGAAGTTCAAAGCAGAGCATTTCACTGAAGGTTGGTTGCTAAGGAAAAGACTTCACTGAGATGGTCACTATTTAAATCTTGAAAGAAAAACAAGACAGATAAATTAAGAAAGGAGAAAGCATTTCAGGTGGAAAAAATGACTTGAACTAAGGCATAGAAATAGGATTATACATAACATATTTAAGAAACGCTGCTTAGAAGAGTGTGGCTAGGTGGGAGTTGGGTTAAGGTAAAATATTCACATAAAGGAAAAATAAAGTAGGAACCATTTTGTGGAGGATCCTGAATATCAGATATTAGGAGGAAATCAGATACCAGATATAAGGTTAGATGCTTTACAGATAGATCTTATCTCATTCATTTTTTATATCATCGGATTTGAGTTAGGTACCACTGGCTAGAATTTTATTTATGAACAAACCAAGCAGGCTGAGTGACAGCTACATGATTCAACCCAGGTCTGTCCTATAATGAAAGCCTAACTTGTTTTCTCTAAACCATACTGTCTCTCCCAAGGAGTTTGAGCATTCAAATGCAGCAGGTAGTCAGTGAAATTCATCTGAAATCATCTAAATCTTTGTTGAGGGAGATTAATTTGATAGTGGACAACAGAACAAGATTATGTGTTTAGTTTTCTTGCAAGCAGCTTAAGAAAGTGAACTAGAATATATCTGACTTGTACATTCTAGAATGTCTTGGCATACTGAGGAACATGTAATGTTGTCTCCGTATGTTTGACTGAAGTGAAAACTGGTTTTAACTGTTAAATTTTGCCTGTATTTTATATTCTCTATGAAGTAACAATTTATAAACAAAACAATCTGTTTCCACTTCAAATTTAATCTAATAAAAGAATGGCTTCATCTCATCAAGACCTCCTCATACCTAAAATTTCCACCACTTACAGAATTATTGGAGAAATTGTGAAAAACTTCCGTGAAGATGTAAACTGTACTCCATAGTCCAGTTGTTCCCAATGAGTTAGGAGCCTTGCTTTACCCTGGTCGGGAGTTTCAAAAGGTGTTCCTTTTACTGCATGCAAAAATACATACATCCCCTGAAAAACAAGCAAGGGGGTATATAGTTAATATCAAATACAAAATGAGTATTTGTCATTAAGCATTAAGATAGTTCCAGACTGTGTCAGACTGCATGATAAACTTAATAGCTCATGTTTTAAGATTTCATTTTATTGTGAAAGATTGTGGCCAGTTTCTTCATAGTAAAACTAAACTTCTGTGGGCTTATATGGAAATATTATTTGGTGAAAACCACTATAAAATCCACCAAAAATAACCTGTTTTCATCTCTTATTAAACTGAAAATAAATGAAAAGTACCATTAGGGTAGCTTTGCATCATTACATTTAGATTTTCTAATACATTTCCTATTAGGAAATAGGATTACCTTATCTCCAGTGTGTAAGAAAGTTTAGAGTGTTATATTAGTAAGTCTGATGATATTTATGTAATGATAAAAACATATAAATTGGCAAATATTATAATCTGTATAGGGGAAAATTGTTTGAAAATATTTAACATTAGTCTTTGTCTCAATAGTTCTTTGTCAAGATGTCTGAACAAAGATGGTTTGATGTACTAGGTATAATGTTTAACACAATCTGCTTTTAAAATCACCACTGTAAGTCAATAGTGTGTTTTTAGAAGGTAGTTTTTAAAAATAAAAGTAAAAAAAATTACTAAGAGCCATTCTGGCCAGTGATACGTTTAAGTATCTAATTTTGTGGTTAATTAGGAAAAAAAACAATGTATGCTAGATTTGGTTTCTTGGAGATAACCACTTAGATTTATAGGTAACAGGATTACCATCTAAGGCACTGTAAACAGAATAAAGCATATATATTATTGTGGAACAGTTTTACCCAATGAAGTTTTACCCCATGATGTGATATTTTTTTTTTAACTTCAACTTTTAATAAATATATGGAAAAAATAGAAAACTTAGTGATTTGAAATTTTACGTTATAGCTTAAGACAGCCCTTCTTTAAAGCTTAGTCTACCTACTTCCTAGTTATTCCATTAGGCAGTTTAAAAGTTGTTTACCTGCAATAACACATAAGCAACAGAAGCATGGATTCATGTTCAACTGGATGTAAATCTACAAATGTTTAATAAGTGGCTAAGCAGAATACATCATGAGAAACGCTGAGCTGGAAGAAACACGAGCTGGAATCAAGACTGCCGGGAGAAATATCAATAACCTTAGATATGCAGATGACACCACCCTTATGGCAGAAAGTGAAGAGGAACTAAAAAGCCTCTTGATGAAAGTGAAAGAGGAGAGTGAAAAAGTTGGCTTAAAGCTCAACATTCAGAAAACGAAGATCATGGCATCTGGTCCCATCATGGGAAATAGATGGGGAAACAATGGAAACAGTGTCAGACTTTATTTTTGGGGGGTCTAAAATCACTGCAGATGGTGACTGCAGCCATTAAAAGACACTCCTTGGAAGGAAAGTTATGACCAACCTAGATAGCATATTCAAAAGCAGAGACATTACTTTGCCAACAAAGGTCCATCTAGTCAAGGCTATGGTTTTTCCAGTAGTCATGTATGGATGTGAGAGTTGGACTGTGAAGAAAGCTGAGCACTGAAGAATTGATGCTTTTGAACTGTGGTGTTAGAGAAGACTCTTGAGAGTCCCTTGGACTTCAAGGAGATCCAACCAGTCCATTCTAAAGGAGATCAGTCCTGGGTGTTCTTTGGAAGGAATGATGCTAAAGCTGAAACTGTAGCACTTTGGCCACCTCATGCGAAGAGTTGACTCACTGGAAAAGACTCTGATGCTGGGAGGGATTGGGGGCAGGAGGACAGGAGGAAAAGGGGACGACAGAGGATGAGATGGCTGGATGGCTCACTGACTCGATGGATGTGAGTTTGAGTGAACTCCGGGAGTTGGTGATGGACAGGGAGGGCTGATGTGCTGCAATTCACGGGGTCACAAAGAGTTGGACGCAACTGAGCAACTGAACTGAATATGTACAGAACACAGGACCTGTATACATATATGAAACTTGAACAAGACATGTGAAACCCCTTGAGAAAGTTCAATCTTCTGAGATATAAGGAAAAGATATGCATAAACAACTACAATGTAGGACAGAAATTTCTGTCAAAGGTATAATGAAATACAGGAAATGCAAAGCAAAAGGCTTGATGGTACCTTGTCAACTACCTTATTCTTGAAGGTTCAGCTCAATGATAATTCCTTAGTGAAGCGCTTCACATTAGCATTAATTAATCTCTTCCCTATGTGCATATATGGAATTTTATTGAAAATAGTTAAAAAAAGAAAAGAAAATAGTTTTATTATAGCACAATACATTGTATTGAAGTTATTTATATAATGTTTGTTTTCCCATTAGCCTGAATACCCCAGGAACAGGGACTCATACAAAGCAACTATTAGATACTAAGCCAAGATGACATTAAACCAAGGAATGTTTATTCTGTAAGCACAAGGAAATCACTTTCACATTGGTTTTAAAAGAGTATAAAACGGGAATTCTGTGCTTTCAAATTCTCAGGGGAATGTGACCCCCAAAAGTTAAAAATCTCTGCTTTAGACCATATATGTATTAGATGTTATTGAAGAGAAAAAATAATTCTATCATTATGTCCTTCAAACCACATGCACTCACCAGGGTCTAGAAGATAATTCAAAGCTTATTTTATGTATTCTTTTTAATGAAAAAAATCTTATCTAACCATTTATCTTTTACTCCATTATTTTTATTAAGTTTTTCTATAAAATTTTAGTGATGATTTATGCCCACATTAAAAGAATTAGGGAAATAAGTATGTAGCTCATGATTAGCCCTTAACAAATATTTACTGACTCAAAGTGAAGAGTTTTCTTTCATTTTAAAAGCCAGGGTAAGAACTTTGTGAAGTATTAAAACTTGTAAGACTGAACTGTAGCTCTGAGTAAAACAACTGCTGTAGGTTTCTAGTATATCGTTTATAAAGACAGAGGCCATGTTTTTTCTAACCATGGATAACAATTAGGTCTACTTTTCCATATTAAAAAGCGTGCAGTACATATTTCACACTTTTAATTGGTTTAATGTAGGTTAACATCAAAAGAAATTTACATTTGGCATCATGTAATTGCTACATTTATGGCTGGTTAGTCAGGTTTTTAGTATAGAGGACTAAGAAGTTGGAAGTTTACTTCCCTACATGTTCTCAATTACTCGTCCTTTGTCCATGGCCATATACTGTGTCTCAGTCTCAGTCAACTAACTTGAAAACATGAAGTGGGCAGATGACTTCTAAAGTTCATTTAATGCATGTGCCACTGGAGAAGGGAAAATTATGTGAGAACATACATAATTTATTCAGCAACATTTAAATAGGTCTTTAGAGATATAAAAGTTAAAAAATAGAAAAGAGATAAATTGCTAATTATAAAAGTATGATAAACACATGACAAAAGAATGCAGCATGGGAATTTTGTAGCTTCCTAGAAAGGGTGATACTTGAGAAGTTTCCCTGGACAAGCAGGAATCACCCAGGCAGAGCAGGAAGGAGGGAGGGGTATTAAAATAGTGGAAGAAGAGCCTAAGTCAAAGCAGAAAGGTGAGAGATGATTTTCATTATTGTGAGACCATAGTTGTGTTTGGAGATGTGTTAATATTGGGTCTCTTTCTTGCCTCTGTACTATTTTCAACTAGTTTTGTATGTCACACAAAGAACTTGGCATTTTACTATGAATGCAATAGAATCATTGAAAGACTTAAGAGTGTGTTTTGAACAAACATGAATTTTAAAAATATCACTCTGACAAACTTGAATGAAGGAAAGTAGAGTAGAGGAGCATCAAGGAGACCAAGTAGGAGTAATCTACTTCAGCGTAAAAAAGGGCATGAATTACAGCAGTGTCAGTAAGGATCAAGCTGAAGACAGTAAAACAGGACACGGCTTTGACTAAATGGCTGTGGAATATAAAGAAAAAAGTTACCCTAAGACTAGTGTGACCATATGTACTAGTTTGCATGGGTAGTCCTGATTTATACTTATTCTCTTAAGGTTGTTATTACTAGAGCTCTCTTTTACCCTCAAAACAGTCTTGGTTTGGATGATATATTTATTAATCACTTTACCTTGACATTCAGCTATGTGGCTTGGCTTGCTGTGGAGATAGTGGTGCCTTTAGATTAGATTAGGAACAAAGTCCAGGAACAGATTGTGGTGGGTGGCAAGGAATATATCAGGAGTGAGTGTAATTTATACTTGTTTGGTTTTAAGGTGCAAGGTGATCTGGCAGTATTAACATGGTCATCATCATTTAACAGGTAGAAACTGAAAATACAGATAGATGAAGTAACCTAGGTAGAATACATATCATAAGAAGGGATAAAGAAGAAAACCTTGGTAATAGCAATACTTGAGAGCAAAAGAGAAGACTGTAAGAGGAAATAGTAAAGGAAAGATCCAAAATATATCCAGGAAAAAGCAGTCCCAAGGAAGCCAAAGGAAAAGGGATATGATTAGCATCAAATATTTCAGAGATCACTATTTAAAAATAGAGTTAAACATTCCTTTCAAAGTCTATCATATGAAATAAACTAATTGGACATTCATTTATTTCTACCACATCATCTTTGTCCTTCTCCAGTCAACTTCAAGGCTTCCCAGGTGGGTCAGTGGTAAAGAATCCACCTGCCAATGCAGGAGATGCAGGTTCCATCCCTGGATCAGGAAGATCCCCTTGAGGAGGAAATGGCAACCCACTCCAGTGTTCTTGCCTGGAAAATCCCATGGACAGAGGAGCCTGGTAGGCTACAGACCACCAAGTCACAAGAACTGGACATGAATGAGCACGCACAGCCAATTTCATATACTTTCCAGAAGACTTAAATCATATTAATTAAAAAAAAATCTATTTATCCTACACTTTTCTGTTTTAATGTTCTAAGTTTCTCATTTTGGATATATCTTTAAACAAATACAGAGTTAATCTGGATTCAATTAAAAGTCTCAAATAACTAGATTTCTCCCCTTTCATTCTACATTAATAGTTTGTTAAAGACAAAAAAAGTCACCATCAGGTTTTTTGTTTATTTAAATAGGCAATTTCCAGAGTATTTGGTCTAACCTCTGGTACTTTGTAGAGCTATCACATAATAACAAAAGAGCAATAGTTAACAGAAGAAGGTAAGGCATCATAAGTTTTTGAATCATTTAAGACAGATTAAACTCAAAATTTCTACACTGAAACAGAAAAGTATATTTATACAATTTAGAAAGACTTAACCAGGATTTAAGCCAAAGATGTTCATTAGATTCTAGTTAACCAAAAAACATAATTACTTCTGATGCATTCTGGTTAATCAATATATTATAGTAGTCTGAGTTAAAGCATCTTGTAATTTTTGCTAAAATTACTTTTTTCAGATTCTATAAAACCAACAGGAAGAAAAAAAAAGGTCTTACTTATAAAAAGGGTCCAATGTTTAAATATAAAGTGATAGAAAAATATAATCTTATTCGAGATAAGAATTCTTCAAAACTGTCAGAGATACAAAAAAATCACTGAACTATACACTTTAACTGGGTGAATTTTATATAACTCAAATTGTTTAAAAACGAAGTCATGTGTTTTTCTTTTTATATAAAACTTTAAGCTTCTTAAAAAGTTGTTTAAATACACCATCTTAACCATTTTTAAGTGTACAGTTCTACGGTATTAAGTACATTCACAATGTTATGCAACCATTACAATCATCCATCTCCAGAACTTTTCATCTTACAAAACATTACCCATTGAACAGTAACTCCCCATTTTTAACTCGCCCAGTCTCTGAAAAATCATTAAACCTTAAGGTTTTACGTGTTTAGTATAAGGTGAAATTCTTACCAGATTATGTATAACATTTGTTAAGGTCCAAGCAACAGGAACACTGAAGAAGGGAATACTGAGTAAAACAATGTGAAGCAAGCCAACTCCCAATGCATATGTCAGCCACATACCACGGCTGTTCATTACACGGGTATTTGGATTCACCTCGCTGTGGGCAACGCCAACATTCATGTTTGCGCTGTAGAAAAGCAATGAAATGAATCAACACTGATGTAACTGGAAACCCAAATATTCCTAATTCTGACATGACAAAATAAGTGTGCTACTGGGATTACTGCCCCCCCCACCCCCGCCGCCTCATCGCTCTGAAATCGAACAGACCCTCCAATATATGCTACTTCCATATGCCCAGGAGGTCAACAGTTCTTCTTCACATCCGACTCTAAGGTAAGACAGACAAGACTTATTTTTACGCTTCTTGTTGAAAATAAACAGTTAAAATTCCTTTCCTAAAGCTTGTCTTCGAGCATGTTGGTTTTACTAAATGAAACAATGGGCAGGAAAACTCAAAGAGAAAACCTACATTTTCTTATATCATGAGAGCAAAGTGAAAACTCAGGAAGTAAGTTTACCAACAGAATAAACTAATATACAAAAAAACAAAGTTAACCTAAACCAGTCTGTTCTGAGTAGCCAGACTCTTACACCTAACAATGTATCCATAGAGTGGTCAGAGTTCAAATCACTCCTTCAGGAACACCGAAAATGAGAGGAACATAAAGAGGTGGAAAATTTACATGGTCAAAGGATAAGGTTTCTTTCTCAATCTTGTGATACAATTAAGGTTAAAACAAGGAGTCTTTCTTCTGCACATTGTAATTCTAGTCACCGTCCCTAAAATACTGTTTTTTTCTCTTTCCTTCCTCCCTCTCCCCTTTTTTTCTGAGAGTTGGGGGGGGGGGGGCGTGCTACAGTGTATTGGGAACAGCTGAATTAAAAATACACAAACCCTTTCCATTACAGAGTTAGCACTGAGAGAGGAATTTCTCCTAACTCCATCCAACAAGTATTTCCAGAGTACAATGGCCCTCTCCCTCCAAAAATCTATAGGCTTACGGTGATGAAAGTTACACTAAAATCAAGTCAGTCTCAAAATTAAACGTGTAAATGTCTTCCAGTCTAAATATCCACCGTACATAATATATAATTTTTATACGCCATAAATTGTACTTAGAACGTGCCACCACACAGGGTGCTTTTCCCACTTTCGACAGATATTTTTTAATGCTCGAAAGACCTTAAAAATCTACATCTGAGGCGGAAGGCAAAGACTGATCCTACCGCAGGACGGAAAACCTTTCCAGGGAGTCTGCCGCGCCACTTAAGGACTGGCAAACAATGACTTCACAGAGCAAAGAACCCTCTCGGCGCTGCCCTCGCGGATGCAGGGAACCCAGCGACCACCCGCTACACAGCCAAGGGCAGGCAGCCTTCCCCAGCGGCCGGAGCTCCCGGGTAGTGGAAGCTCAGCAAAAGCCGCTGTGCTATCGACAAACCGCCCCGACTCCCGACTCTTTCTTCTCGGAGCTGCACATCCCGTCAGGGCCGGGACGCGACGACGAGGATTTGGGGAGCAAGTCGTGGGGGCC
>NW_011495045.1:7156565-7199563 GCF_000754665.1 Bison bison bison | reverse complement strand
GACACGGAGCGCACCGCCCTCAATCCCACGTTCGCCGGACTGGGCGGGACTGAGGGCGGTGCGCTCCGTGTCTGCCCCGCCCCGCGCGCGCGGTGGGTGAGTCGGGACTCAGCGAGGCCGGGCCCGGGCTCCCGTCCGAACGCTGGCCGGTCCGCTAGTGGATTGTAATTGCCCACTTCGCGCGAGCAAGCAGGTAGTGTCGTGTGGCCAACGGGCATTCATTGTTACATTCTCGTAGGCTCGAGAGCGTCCTCCTTTGACCTCGTCCTGGTCTGGCGCGAGTACAGGGGGCCGGCAGGGGCGCCCCTCCCCCTCTCCACGCGCGGAGCGGGAAGCGGGCACAGCGGCGCTAGCGGGCGCGCACACGCGGGTAGCGGCCTCCCACCAGTTGCGGGCCTCCTTGGTGTCTGAGCTTTCTTGACTAAACGGTGTCTCAGCCCACTCCTCAGATCCTTTTGAGTGCAGGTCTTAAAGTTTGCCAGGCAGAATTTTACCTCCGGACAGCCATAATTCAGCCTGGCTTTGAGTGTGAGGGTAGGCTTCATAATATTGTATGTAGTAGCATCATGCAAGTGGGGCAAGCAAACTTTAAGGTTGACTATGATTTTTACTTATGTCATTCTGGATCTCTCTACACGCAGAAGACGGGTACTTGTTTGCTGAGGAAATATGGGTTCCAAGAGTTTATTTATTTTGCCGCTCCCCGTGGGTTGCAGGGAGGCTTGTGGAGACCTTGGTTCCCAACGAGGGATTGAACCCGGGCCTTGGTAGCGAAGTGAAATCCTAACCACTGGACCGCCTGGTGGTCTCTGATCTTATTCAAGATAAGAGAGGAAAAAAATCAGATTATTTGTAGTTATCTTTGAAGTTGAATTTTATTACTTTGGCAATACACAGAGTTTATTTGTAATGCTGAAATAACTTTAAGTTGGCATTTCAAAATTGGTGGAAGAGAAGGTGGACTATATATATGCGTGGTTGCTCAGTTGTCAAGTCATGTCCAACCTTCTGTGACCCCGTGGACTGTAACCTGCCAGGCTCCTCTGTCCGTGGCGTTTTCCAGGCAATACTGGAGTGGGTTGCCATTTCATTTTCCAGAGCATCTTCCCTAGCCAGGAATTGAACCCTCATCTCCTGTGTCTCTTGCATTGGCCTGCAGATTCTTTACCACTGAGCTACGTGGGAAACCCTATATACATATGGGTTTATTGTATGTATGTATAATAGCATTTCTATTGGCCCTATGAAACCAGTTGTTTTTTTCCTTTTAATTATTTCATTTATTCTCCCTAAAGTTTATCTATGACTTCTCTGATCTTTGCTTCTTTTTTAGATACATTGTTATGCTTAATTGATTTTCCTGATTATCAGCCCTCTTTTGGGAATGTTTGATTTACCCCTCAGCAAATATGGAAGACTGATTTCTGACATTCTTAAGACAATCTGTGCTGTGATTCGTAAGCCTGATATCCCTTTTCAAAAGATTCTGATTGGTACACATCGGTGCTTGTTCCAAAAGTTATGTTGCTGCTGCTAAATCACTTCAGTCGTGTCCAACTCTGTGTGACCCCATAGACGGCAGCCCACCAGGCTCCCCCCTCCCTGGGATTCTCCAGGCAAGAACACTGGAATGGGTTGCCATTTCCTTCTCCAATGCAGGAAAGTGAAAAGTGAAAGTGAAGTCGCTCAGTTGTGTCTGACTCTAGTGACCCCATGGACTGCAGCCTACCAGGCTCCTCCATCCGTGGGATTTTCCAGGCAAGAGTACTGGAGTGGAGTGCCATTGCCTGGGATATAAAATTAATATACAATCTCTGTTCTCAAAGAGCTTTCAGTCGGGAAGGGACAGAAATAGAATACTTAGAATAATCTGTGATGAGTTTGGGGTTAGAAATAAGGGAAAAGTGCTCTGGGAGTACAGAGGAAGGAGGGTATAATTTGTTGGGGCAAGGATTGGAGCTGATAAGAAAGGCTTCCTGGAGGAGGTCGTACTTGAACTAAATCTAGAAGTATAGTTAGAAGTCATTAGTAGAGAAAGGGAACCTTATGTTCTGAGGAAGGAATCAGGGCTGCTACATTAAGAGAGACGAATGGTATATAGTGTGACTGGTCTAGTGTGTTATTTGGAGAAGAGTAGGATGAGATTAGAGAGATAGAGGTCCAATTGTTAAGGAGTTTGGATTTAACCTAAGAGTTGGAAATCTTTATAAAATTGTAAGTAGGATAGCAACATGATTAAATTATATAAAGAACAGTGTAGGTGGTTGAGATCCCAGGAAAATCTCAATTACCTGGTTATGGCAGTAGTTCAGGGGAAAATTGTTAAGAGGCTGAACAGAGGTAGTACCATAGCTTTAGACAGGAAAGAACTGGTTTGAGAGAGATTTAAACAGTAGGATAGATAGGACTGGGTGGCAGGATGTAGAGGGTGAGGAGAATTTCAGGGATGACTCAAGGTTTCTAATTTTGCTTTGTGAGAATGGATGAACATAGCCTTTGGAGTCAAGCATGCCAAGATATGCAGGTGTGCCTCTGTCACTTAATAGCTGTGTGATCCTGGAACAAGTTATCAAGCTCTTAAATCTTGTTTGTGATAGAGGAATGACAGTATACATAAACTTGTGAGGATTAATTTTGTATGTATTAATATATAAAGTAGCTTATGTAAGCTTTTTTTTTTATTATCAAATAAATTCAAGAAGAAGGTTAGAGAAAGATCTGAGATCCCCTTGGGTCATGTTAAGTTTCGGGTGCCTCCCTGTCATCTAAATGATGATATTTAGAAAGTAGTTGGAAATAAGGCCCTGGATTCTAGAAAAAAAGCCTGGTTAGGAGGTACGAGTGGTGTGTAGGGGATAGTACGGAGGCCAATTAGAATACATAAAGGAAGGGAGGTCACTCTTCCTAATGCTTACCTTTGCAAGAGGTAAGTGCTGATAAAATTATTTTTTGTGTCCCGCTTTATTAATTTGTGAAGTACTCTGATTACTCTTTTGTTGCATCCGGAAATAATAATTCCCTGCATTCAGACATTGTTCAGATAAGGACACAGGTGTGTTAAGTGAGCCAAGTTCTTTCAGAATGTAGGGTGAGCAAAGGGTCATTCGTGGCTCAGTGATCATAAAGGACCAGGTTATAAATGATACTGAAATTGGGTCTAGAATGGTAGATAGTTTTGCATTAGGAGAGTGTGAAGGTGCAAATAGGGTGGGATTGCTGGCAAACCAAGATTGACATTTTTGACTGCTGTCAGTAAGAACAATGTGCTGATAAGATACATAACAAAGTTAAGTGGGAGATGTGAAGGGGGAATAAGAAGAGATGTTCTCTTTTATAAATACCTATTTTGAGGTATCAGTGATGCTGATTGTAAGAAATGCTTGTCTTGAGAGAGATCACTGTTGGGATGTAGATTTAGATGTGATTCTATACCTGAAGCTTTGGGTTTTAAGGTAGATAAGAAGAGTGTGGAGGGATTATGGAATGCCCATTTTCTGGGAGGAGAGTGAGGAAAATATGAAGAGATTCAAGAGGTATAGGTAGATGATATAATTCTTGAGAATTAAACAGTATCATCAATGTCACATGCTTCAGGGATGTCAAGGAACATGAGTTCTGAGAAAGGGGTTTGATGACGTAAGAGCTCATTGGTGAGCTTGAGAACAGAATCCTATCAGTGGTTGTACACCCTGTTTTGCAAGGGTTTTAGAAGTGAGTCTGTGATAGAGAATTGGTGACAGTGAATATAGGTTACTTATTTAAGTTTAGCTTCATAAAGAAAGAAGATAATCATAGAGGTAATAGGGTTGAGGGAAGAATTTTTGGTTTGTTTTTGCTTTCAAGGCCAGAATGACTAGAGGTGTGGTGGGACTGAAGAAACTAGGTGAAATTGTTAGCTTAGAAGAAAGAGACATTAGTCTGAGACTGAGGGAAGAAGAGTATGTAAACATTTTAAAAAACCAAAGAACACTGTGGTGAGAAGGTCAAGTGTGTGAAAACAGAGATCATGCTGTGGTCTGCCTTGATCTTGGTAGAAGAGGAGGAAGGTTGCGGTGAATTTAGGGATTGGGGAGCAGGAAATAGATTTTGAAAGAGAAGTTAGAATTAGATGAAGATGATGAGATGAATAAAAAGATTCTGCAGAAAGGGAAGGTTGAGGTGAGGCTAAGTTAATACCCCAAAAGTGTTTTTCTTACATCCTTGAGACTCTCAAACTGAGGAAGCAGACTTCTTAAACCCAAGCCTCATCTGATTTCAAGCTGTGGATTAGCTCCTGTTGGGGTAGTTAGAGGTCTGCTGCATGTGTTTAGGTAGGGGTGGGGGTGGGATTCATTTACTAGTTTGGAGGAATTCAATTTAGTCCAAAGATCCTGGGATCTTTCAGCATGTATATGCCAAGCACTATAATAAGTTGTATGAAAGTGAAAGTCGCACAGTCGTGTCCTACTTTTGCGATTCCATGGACTGTAGCCTGCCAACACTTAGGTCCATGGAATTCTTCAGGCAACAGTACTGGAATGGGTTGCCATTTCCTTCTCTAGGGGATCTTCCTGACCCAAGGATCAAACCGGGGTCTCCTGCATTGCAGGCAGATTTTTTACCAAGTGAGCCACTAGGGAAGCCCAATGAGTTATATACATTATTTTTTTTACTTCGCAGGAGGAGAAGGGGACGACAGGGTTGGATGGCATCACCAACTCAATGGACATGAGTTTGAGTAAACTCTGGGAGTTGGTGATGGACAGGGAGGCCTGGCGTGCTGCAGACCATGGGGTCGCAAAGAGTCGGACATGACTGAGCGACTGAACTGAACTGACTTCTCACCACAGCCATATGATACCATTATTATCTCTAGTTTGTAGATTAGATGATTAAATTTTAGAGTTTAATTTTCTCAACATTTATATAATTATTAGTGTAAAGGCTAAGCTAGAACCAAAGCAGTGTGATTTCAGAACTTGATCTTGTAATCACTACTCTCACCAGGACTGTGCAATAGAACACTAATACAAGCCATATATGGGCTTCCTGGTAGCTCAACTGGTAGAGTTGACCTGCAATGCAGGAGACCCCGGTTCGATTCCTGTGTCAGGAAGATCCCCTGGAGAAGGGATAGGCCACCCATTCCAGTATTCATGGGCTTCTCTGGTGTGGCTCAGGTGGTAAGGAATCCACCTGCAGTGTGGGAGACCTGGGTTCAATCCCTGGGTTGGAAAGATCACCTGGAGGGGAGGACATGGCAACCCACTCCAGTATTCTTGCCTGGAGAATCACCATGGTCAGAGGAGCCTGGGGGGCTACAGTCCATGGGGTTGCGTATATGTATGCACACACACTTTTAAATTTTATGGTAAGTCACATTAAAAGGGGAAAAAATTAAGGGAAATTAATTTTAAAAAATATTATATATAATCCAGTATATTCAGAATATCATTTAATTTTAATCAATGTAAAAAATTAAATTTATTTACGTATTTTATACCAAGTTTGACATCCAGAGTGCATTAGCACGTCGCAATTGGAGTAGCCCTGTTTCATGTGTGAGCCGTCACAGTGGCTGGTGATGACCGTGTGTGTGCTAGTTGCTAATAGTACCATGTAGTTCTGTACCTTTAGACCTGAGGCCAGTCTGAAGCCTGAGGGTGCCTTTTGTTGTGACAGCATTAATTTGTGTGACTGTTATGGCAATGGAGCAGCTGACCGTGTGCTGTTTTCCTGACTGACTGGGAAGGCCTCCCGCCCAGTGAGAGCCACAAAGAAACACTGAAAGGTGGTTGTTGACAGCTACTCTCCTAAGACTGGGCTACCCCCAAATTACATACATAAGTGTAATTAGAAGTTAATTGTTAGAAAAAGATTTTCAGTGTTTCTGTATATAATGATCATGGTAATGAGAATACTGTATATTTTATATGGCTTTATCATTTACATAACATTTTGTGTATATTTTCTTATATGATTCTCACAACAGACTAGTGAGGGATTATCCTCATTTATACAAGTAATAAGTTGATTTTGCAGAGGGATTTAAGTAATGGCACTCCAGTGACAGAAAATGAAGAGGAACTAAAAAGCCTCTTGATGAGGGTGAAATAGAGGAATGAAAAAGCTGACTTAAAACTCAACATTCAAAAAACTAAGACCATGGCATCTGGTCCCATCACTTCATGGCAAATAGAAGTGGAAAATGTGGAAGCAGTGACAGATTTTCTTTTCTTGGGCTCCAAAATCACTGCAGATGGTGACTGCAGCCATGAAATTAAAAGATGCTTGCTTCTTGGAAGGAAAACAATGACAAACCTAGACAGCATATTAAAAATCAGATACATCACAGGTCCATATAGTCAAAGCTGTGGTTTTTCCAGAAGTCACATACAGATGTGAGATTTGGACCATAAAGAAAGCTGAATGCTGAAGAATTGATGCTTTTGAGCTGTGGTGTTGGAGAAGACTCTTGAGAGTCCCTTGGACTGCAAGGAGATCAAATCAGTCAATCCTAAAGGAAATCCACCCTTTAGAATATTCATTGGAAGGGCTGATGCTGAAGCTCCAGTACTTTGGGCACCTGATGCAGAGAGCCTACTCATTGAAAAGACGCTGATGCTGGTAAAGATTGAGGGCAGGAGACAAAGAGGGTGGCAGAGAATGAGGTGGTTGGGTGGCATCACTGACTCAATGGATGTGAGTTCCAGCAAGCTCTGGGAGATATGAAGGACGGGGAAGCCTGGGGCACTGCAGTCCATGAAGTCACAAAGAGTTGGATACATCTTAGCGACTGAACAACAGCATACAAGTGATAAGTTGATTTTACAGAGGGATTTAAGTAAACTTCAGTTTATGTGACTAAAGATGAACACCCAAACCTGTTTTTTTAGACTCTGGTCTGGCGTATTTCTCCATCATGCTGATCAGCTTTGCCTTGTGCAAAGCAAAATGTAGTTATGAATTGTGAACAGTTAACACCGTTCAGAAGTCAGTATATTGACTGCTTCCCAGAAATGCATCTCTCAAAATTCTGTGTAATCTTAGTGGCTATATTCCATTTCTTGCTCAATTACTTATTCTTAAACTTCATGTCACTCTGCTTGTTTACATCTAAGTTGCCTGAGAAAGAATCCTAAACAGAAACCTTTTAATTTTGTTTGTCTTTGGTATCGTTGTTTTGTTTGGACCTAGATTCCATAGGATCATACCATCATGTGTGCATGTAACAAGTCGTGGTAAATTAAGGATGTACTTTGGGTTCTCCCCTCCCCCGTTTTATTGTCAGATAAAATCATAACTCTAGAGGAACTTGTATGTTGTCAAGCTAGTATTTTTTAATTTATTGAAATGTTTTCTGAAGTTAGGCATTAAAGTAGATGCAAACCCCTCTCCCTGCAGATTTTGTATATATGACTTCCATAGGAGGTTTTTTGTTTCTTTGCAAAAGTTTCATGACAGAGAGTTTCATGGCTTAAACAATTACTGGTAGAGAGATTCGGATGTACAAGTTGGATTGGCAGGTAAAGGACCTTGAATGCCAGCACATGGATTTGAGCTTTATCTTATTTTGGCTTTGGGGAGCCATACGATTAGAAAGATGTTTTAGGCTGAGTAGTGTACAGGATGGTAATCTGATGTGATATGTCGGAGATGTGACTAGTTTAGATTAAGGGTAATTCTATAGTCTAAATTTCCTAACCCTAAAAGAGCTCAGTAATTAAAAGAGAAAATTGTAATTCATTGAAATGTATCGATGACTAATGATGTTCAAGAGCCACTGCCATTAAGGCACATGACTGACATTATCTGCTTATCAGTTGACAGCACCATCTGGTCATTCCTAGCCAGGCAGGTCATATATTACACTTATTGCACAATTGTTCTTACCATTCTTCAATTAGTAACTAGTGTGACTTACCAAATAATATATCTGTGCCTTAGACTTAACAATATGCAGATGATAATGGCATTGATTTTAAAGGATATTCATAAGAAATAAGCAATTTAATACTGTATGTGCTTAACAGTAGAGCCTGACATACAATGAGACTCGTAACCAAACTGCTATCAGTTCTGTTAGGAATGTTTAACAATTTTTATTTTTACATCTTATGGTTTATTTTCTAGCTACTGTGCTGAAAGCTAGAATGAAACAGTTGTCCGCAGCAACAGTTCGTCTACTTTCAAGCTCTCAAGTAATCACTTCCGTGGTCAGTGTTGTAAAAGAGCTCATTGAAAACTCCTTGGATGCCCGTGCGACAAGCATAGATGTTAAACTGGTGAGTGTTCTTGAGATGCTGCCAACTACCTTTAAAACAAAAAGGAGTTGGACAGATGTTTTCTCCTTACAACTATTACCTTTTTTTTCTTTATATACCAGTAAATTATTTTTAGAACATTAAATCTTTTGTCTTATTTAAGAGTAAATCCTTAAAAATGCATTTTAGTTTAAATCAATATACAGTAACACTAAAGGAAGTCATAAAGGAAAACTTACTCTTGAGGACTCTTTCACATAAATGAACTTAATTTGTCCATATTTTCTGCTATTACTTACCCTTGGTTATATGTGCTTATTTGTTTTATATATTCTCATTTGTATTTTGTTTTTTCTACTTAATCCTCTTTCAGAACTTTGTTGTTTCATAGTTTTCACATTTTTAAATTTAAGTGCTACATATTAAATCATTTGAGTTAATATGACTTATGACACTTACTATGATTTATTGCAATGAGTCTGAACCTCTACCACCTCTATTATAAATTACTAGCTCATGGAGGTAAGGTCTATATTTTTTTGTGTTGTCTGTACCTGTTCAGTATCTGGTACATAAATGGTAAATAAATTTGTTTGAGTGAATGTAAGAATGCATTTTTTTTGTAATCTCCTGATCATCAGATATTTATATTATTTCTGGTATTATGGCATTAGCAAGAATACTGATATGAATATCTTTGTAGGAAAGAGACCTTCCCTTTTCATATACATGTACATATATTATATATATGTTATCCTTTTTTATCCTTATAAAAACTATAAATTAGCTACCACTACCCATTTTACAAATAACAAAGGTTCTAAGAACTTTCCCAAAGTCATGTAAGTATGGTAGTAAGTAGTAGAGCTGAGATTATATTCCAGATCTTTATGACTCTAAAACCTTTCAAGATTTTTCGTCAATGCTAGTGGTTCTCACAACACTTGGGTGCATCAGTAATTTTAGTGAGTTTGTTAAAACAGTTATTGGGCCCTAGAATTTCATATTCTAGGTAGGGCCCCAAATTTGTGTTTCTAAAAAGTTTCTGGTTGATAATGAGAAGCATTGTTCTATCCTATGTCAAACTTGTACTTTGATTTTAAATGATACAGTAAAAGCTTTATAAATATGAAAAAATTAAAATGAAAGACAGTTCCTTTTTCTTAAACATTTTATACAGTTCAGTCTGATTAGAATACAGTTGATAATACTTAAATAGGATTAGATAATTATAACTGACAAATTTAACATAAGAATCTTAAGCAGGCAAACATAAATCTTATTCTGAAAGGTCTTGGAAGAAAAATATAGTTTTAAAAAATAATTTTACAGAGCCAACAGAAGTCCTCTTTAAAAAGGAAATCAGAGTACACATTTTTACCTGGTTATATATTTAAGTCTCTTGACATTTATCAGTTTCTGGTTTGTAGAATTTTAAAACAGCTCTTTTGCTCTGTATAATAAGATCTGTTTTATTGTAGTTTCATATAGTAATAATTGTCCTGGGTATGAATATTTTCATAATTAGTAAATTAAATGTGTTGACATTATTTCAGACATTTAAACAGATGTTTGTATTATTTTACTCAGGTCCCTTGAGTTTTTACTTGTATTTAAAGACTGGCATTTCTATAGTTAATTATTTTTCTATAAAACAAAGTAGACAAGCTATCTCCAGAATCATAATGTTAGATTAAGGGAGAGATAAGAAACTAAATCTTAGGTGACTCTCCCCAGCACCTTGTATTTCTAATTTATCTAAAAAAGAATGACACAGTATCATATAATTTTAGGTTATTAAAAAGGTACTGTAGTATTTTTAAATAAGTCATTATAATTGTAGGAAGATTTTTTTTTCCCTATATAACTTGCATTTATGGCCATACACATAAAACTCTGTGAAGTAAAGCTTATGATAGAAGTTTGCTACCAAATTTAAAATGTGTACTCATAGAAAGTGTGATGACCATAGGAATTTATGCTTTGTATTTGCAATATATGCATATTTTTAGTATTAAATTACCCATATTAAGCTATGATTTGTTTTTCCTCCTCCATTTTCAAATTAAAAACTCACTGAAATTGCTAATTAGGCGTATTTTCTGAGCAGTCTGTTAGGTGACTATTTGCAGAAAGAAATTCAGAAAGTCATAATTAACAGATTTTTATTTATTTATGACTACAATAAGTAGTTCAAGAGAGAAAGTAGTAAAAATCAGATTGAATGTTGATAATTGCTGGGCTCTTGGTGGGTAGAACTGGGTGTTGTTTTGATGGTGATGGTGTTCTGTTTTATTTGGGAGATTATATATACACAAAGCACCCTTCAGCCTTGTCATGGTGAAGGGACTTGCGTAACTCAGTGAAGCTATGAGCCATGCCATGCAGGACCACCCCGGACAGATGGATGATAGGCAGAGTACTTCATGCAAAATGCTGAGCTGGATGACTCACAAGCGGGAATCAAGATTGCTGGGAGAAATACCAGCAACCTCAGATATGTAGATGATACCACTCTAATGCAGAAAGTGAAGAGAAACAGAAGGACCTCTACCTCAGATATGTAGATGATACCACTCTAATGCAGAAAGTGAAGAGAAACAGAAGGACCTCTTGATGGGGGTGAAAGAGGAAAGTGAAAAAGCTGGCTTGAAACTCAGCATTCAGAAAACTAAGATCTTGGCATCTGGTCCCATCACTTCATGGCAAATAGAAGGGGGAAAAAGTAGAAGCAGTGACAGATTTTCTTTGCTTGGGCTCCAAAATCACTGCAGATGGTGACTGCAGCCATGAAATTAAAAGACACTTGCTCTTTGGAAGAAATGTTGTGACACACCTAGACAGTATATTAAAAAACGGAGACATCACTTTGCCAACAAATGTCCATATAGTCAAGGCTTTGGTTTTTCCAGTGGTCATTTGTGGATGTGAGAGTTGGACCATAAAGAAGACTGAGTGCTGAATCATTGATTATTTTGAAGTGTGGTGTTGGAGAAGACTCTTCAGAGTCCCTGGGACTGCAAGGAAATCAAACCAGTCAATCCTGAAGGAAATCATCCCTGAGTATTCATCGGAAGGACTGATGCTGAAGCTCTAGTTCTTTGATTACCTGATGGGAAGAACCATGTCATTGGAAAAGGTCCTGATGCTGGGAAAGATTGAGGGCAGGAGGAGAAGGGGGCAGCAGAGGATGAGATGGTTAGATAGCATCACCAATTCAGTAGATGTGAATTTGAGCAAACTCCAGGAGATAGAGGACAACAGAGAGCCTGGTAGCTGCAGTCCGTGGGGTTGCAAAGAGTTGGATACGACTTAGTGACTGAACAACTGCAACAATATATTAAAAGGTCTATATAACTTTGGAGAATATTTCTGGGGAAGTTTAAACATAAATTTAAATGTAAATACCTATTATGTGGAAACAATTCAAGGGAACTGTGAAGATCATACTGATATTATTTTACACTGAATCTGAGTCCAAGGAAAACAAGGAACTTGCCCATTGTACCATGAGTAGGAATTGGTAGAGTTAAGAATTTAAACTCTTTAACTTCCTTAATGTTAAGTTTACATGCTCTGCTGTGCTGTGCTTAGTTGCTCAGTCATGTCCAACTCTTTGCAACCCCATGGGCTGTAGCCCGCCAGGCTCCTTGACCATGGTAATTCTCCAGGCAGGAATACTGGAGTGGGTTGCCATGGCCTCTTCCAGGGGATCATCCCAACCCAGGGATTGACCCCCGGTCTCCCGCATTGCAGCTGGATTCTTTACCATCTGAGCCACTAGGAAAGCACAAGAATAATGGAGCGAGTAGCCTATCCTTTCTCTGGGGTTTCTTACTGACTCAGGAATCGAACCACGGTCTCCTGCATTGCAGGCAGATTCTTTACCAACTGAGCTACCAGGGAAGTCCTAAGTTTCCATAAGAGATAGATAAATAACAAAACTGTTTCATTTGTGTTACCTTCTGTCTAAATGTGATAATAGTTTATTGTCTTTATATACTGAAAGTATTGTTGAACTTTTCGTAGGAAAACTATGGATTTGATAAAATTGAGGTGCGAGACAATGGTGAAGGTATCAAGGCTATTGATGCACCTGTAATGGCAGTAAAGCACTACACCTCCAAAATAAGTAGTCATGAAGACCTTGAAAGTTTGACAACGTATGGTTTTCGTGGAGAAGCCTTGGGGTCAATTTGTTGTATAGCCGAGGTAAGGTAATTTGTATTGATCATTTTAGCAGTTTCATAATAACATGGTATTAGAATTAAGAGAAAACTCACCCAGAATTTGGCAGTTTTTTTTTTTTAACTGTGTAAAATACATGTAACATTTACCATTTTATTGTGTAAAATAGACATCAAATCTACCAGTTTAGTCATTTTTAAGTTTACAGTTCTGTGACGTTAAATGCATTGGCTCTGTTGTGTAGGCATCACCACTGTCCATCTCTGGGACTTTTTCATCATCCCAAACTGAAGCTGTACCCATTAAACAATAAGCCTCTATTCTTTCCTCTGTCCACTGGTCACCAATATTCTACTTTCTGTCTCTATGAGTTTGACTGTTTAGGTGTGTCTTATACTTGGAATCATACAATATTTATCTTTTGTGTCTGGTTTATTTCACTTAGCATAATGTCTTTAAGGTTCATACATGTTATAATGTGTATTAGAATTTCATTCTTGTTAAGGGTGAATGATACTCCATTGTATGTATAAACCATATTTTATTTATTCATTCATCTATCAAGAGACATTTGGGTTGTTTCCAGTGTTTGACTCTTGTGAAGATTGGTGTACAAATGTCTGAGTCCTTGCTTTCACTTTTTTGGGTATATACCCTGAAGTGGAATCGCTGGGTCAAATGGTTCAGTAATCCCCCCTTATCCCTGGTTTTGCTTTCTGTGGTTTCAGTTACCGCAGTCAACCACTGTCAGAAAATATTAAGTGGAAAAATTCCAGGAATAATTCATAAGTTGTGTGCCATTCTGAGTAGCATGATGAAATATGGTGTGGTTCTGCTCTGTCCTGCCTAGGATGTGAATTGTCTGTCTTACGTATCCACACTGCACACAGTACAGCCTTTTAGTCGCTTTCTAGCTGGGTGAGTTATCAGGTCTGTCAAGGTATCATAGTGCTTGTTTTCAAAGGAGCCCTTATTTTACTTAATAATGGCCCCAAAGTACAAGAGTAGTGATGCCAGCAATTCAGATATTCTCTTACTGTGCCTGATTTATTAATTGAACTTTATCTTAGATATGTGTATTTAGAAAAAAACATAGTGTATATAAGGTTTGATACTATCTGCAGTTTTAGGCCTCCACTGGGGATTTAGCAACATGTCTCCTGTGGGTAAGGGGGACTACTGTAATTAATTTTTTGAGGAATGGCAAAGAGTGTTTTTCAGTGGTTATATATATATATATATATATATATATATATGAGAGGGAAAAAATGGTTTGATCATCTAATGGCTTGGAAAAGTATTAAAGTTATACAGGTAACTATAAGCATTTCTCAGAGCCTTTACTGTACTAAAGTGCATTGTGAATCTCTGAGGTTGGTGGTTTACAATAGGGACATTTCCTGCACACTTCGCTATGAAGCCCATTTATTGAGATAGCTATCACTGTTAATTCTGTTCTGCTGTGGAACACACTTTGGAAATACTACGCTGGTCAACACAGATAATTGGACTGTGCTCTAGAGATATGTAGAGAAGCAAATGGCAACTCACTCCAGTATTCTTGCCTGGAGAGTCCCATGGACAGAGGAGCCTGGTGGGCTACAGTCCATGGGGGTCACAAGGAGTCAGACACGACTGAGCAAACACTCAGTCACTCACTAGAGATGTGCAATGGCTTGGGCTAAACCCTAGTTAGAATTTTCCTCTCCTGACTGCTGGATGTTTTCAGTGTATATAAACCCTTCATTCAGTTGATGTCTGACCCACCGCGTTGCATAGTATCAATTCTGTGTCACTGCCTCTTCCCTAGATCTCACAACTGGTTTTTGGCAAAGCCCATCTGGAACCTTATCTTGAGAGAGTCAGTTCCTAGGCAGGTTGATAAGGAGTCTAGGGGTTCCCAAGGAGAGAGGGATCTGGAATTCTCAAGGAGGAAGAAAAGACAAACTTTTTTTCTTTCTCCATATTCCTTAGGATTATATAACAATAATGTATCTTGCCTAAGGATAGTCTCTGTATTAAACCTTCTGTTATCTTAAAATGTAAATTATGGGAGTAGGTCTGATGAGGTCTTTACAACCTCCAGACATTCTTTGGATGCATTGGAAAGTATATAACTTCATTGTTAACACTAGCAAGTGGGTACTCTTTCTGCCACCTTCTGATGCCTATGTCAGAAGCTTTCTCTATCTCCTTTATACTTTAATAAAACTTTATTACACAAAAGCTCTGAGCGATCAAGCCTCGTCTCTGGCCCCGGATTGAATTCTTCTCCTCTGGGGGCCAAGAATCCCGGTGTCTTTGTGTGATTCAATAACAACCTTTCAATCTCTCCATCTCCATGTATATCAGTTGTGTTTGATCACTAGTTGCTTTGTGCTGTACTGCTCTCTTCTGTGTTCGGGTCTGTTTTACAGTGTGATTGTGTGCCAAGGTGACTGTTTTACATGGTAATTGTGAGGGTCTCCTTAGCTACCTGCTTTTGCCTGGTGGCCATGTATCCTTTCATTTGTGCTGACTGCTGTTTGGGTGAGCATGCTCAGGTGCAGTGAAATGATGGGACTTGTCTCAGAAAAGTGGCAAAGATATGAGATATTGCTGCTTTCATTGTCTATTTAGTGATCTAGTCTCCCCAACAGTGACCCCTTCTCCAGGCTTCTCCGTCTTCCCTCAGCCCTTCCCTTAGAGTGTTTGCATAAAGTAGGTTTTCTCCACTTTTGGTGGAAAGGTCCCATCTAGGTATTCACTCTTTAACTTCAGGGCTCTGTAAGCTGATGCCTAAGAAAGAAAAAAAAATTGTGGGTTGTGGAGGACAGGAGTTTAAAGGGTGAAGTTATGCTGTTCTAGCGCAGAGGACCTTGCTTATTAGAATCCAGATGTTCAGACATCACTAAAGGAGAAAAGACCTTGTCATTCCTTAAGTGTATACTGTGTAAAAATCTTTATCCAAAATCTTGCACACCCTGTGCTTTCTCTATCTTTCTCAGCACTTGTTTTATTTAGAGTTTGCTGAGTCTTCAAAATTTACTGGCCATTGCCCAATTTTATCACTGTAGACTGTACGTTTGGAATCTATAGTCCTGAAATCTTGTAGAAAGAGTCTTTTTTTTTTTTTTTAATTGGGGTGTGATTTGTACCAGAGAGGCTTTGAAGCTCCCAGTACTAAACACTGCTGTTTGAGTTCTCAGGGCTGTTTTAAAAATTGTATTATTTGTTTGAGAGTAAAGTATTTGATTTTCTAACTGTGTTGTCCAAATTTGGCAAATAGTTGTTAAGCTTTATTTTGACAAGTATTGTTAAATAATATATTGTTCAGCCTTTTTGTATCTTCTATAAGATGTGTATATTGGCCTTTCAGAACTGAAGTTGGTCATTATCAACTTTGTCTGCTAGGTGGCAGTACTATACTTAGTCTTTTAAAATACACTGTACATAAGTCATAATTTATCCAAATCTTCACTGTAGTTACAATTTTTGATGGCAGTTTGGCAAGTCTTTATCCAGTGGTACTCAGCATTGTTTTTTCATTTGATTACTTAAGCCCACTTAGTATCCAAATTTATCGTTTGATCTCTTGATTCATTTTTGAAGTATTTGAATGTCTTGAGTATAAATACTTAAAATAATTTTGTTCATCAAAATTACAAAAGGAGTAGAAGAATTGTCAATTATCACAGTGATAGAAAACTATAAGCTTTAAGACATTACGATCAATTTACATATTTTAGAGTCCAAAGTTTATCTTAGAAAATATTCCAGTATTTTATGGAATATTGTTAAGTCTTATAAGTCTTTGGGAAAATCACACATAGATGTGTGTGCGTGTGTGTGTAAATTTTTATGTATGTATACTTCAGATCAAGATTTAGACCATTATCAGCACCCCTGAAGGCCTCTCTCATTCCTGCTTCCAGCTAGTATGCCTCAAAAGGTAGTGGCTCTTCTGGTCTGTATCACAGAGATTAGTCATACCTGTACTTGAACTTGATCTAAATGGACTCTTACAGTATATACTCTTTCGTCACAAATGTTTTGATGATTTAGATTCTTTCTGATACAAAGGATTCCGGTATTAGTAGTGGACCCTTACCCACCTTATACAGGGCAACCTTGTAAAGGCCCTGTTCTGATTCAGAAACAACTCTGCCATGCTGTTTCTGCTCCAGAGTGCCCCCTGGGGCCTGCCAAGGCCTGCTGTGACTGTGGCACAGCCCCACTTCTCTTTCTGTCTTGCGCCCACAAATGATCTTCTCTGGAGCACTCCCCAGTGCTAGTCTCCATCTTAGTCTTTTATGGTTTAGTCTCCCTATATTTTTGATAAGAAAATGAGGTTTTCTGAAGCCAAATGCCAGGTTTTCTTTTCTTTTTTAAAAATTTATTTTAATTGGAAGCTAATTACTTCACAATATTGTAGTGGTTTTTGCCATACCTTGACATGAATCAGCCATGGGTGTACATGTGTTCCCCATCCTGAACCCCCCTCCCACCTCCCTCCCCATCCCATCCCTCAGGGTTATCCCAGTGCACCAGCCCTGAGCACCCTGTCTCATGCATCGAACCTGGACTGGCGATCTATTTCACATATGATAATATACATGTTTCAACGCTACCCTCTCAAATCATCCCACCCTCGCCTTCTCCCACAGAGTCCAAAAGTCTGTTCTTTACATCTGTGTCTCCTGCTGTCTCACATATAGGGTCATCGTTACCATCTTTCTAAATTCCACATATATGCGTTAGTATACTGTAATGGTGTTTTTGTTTCTGACTTACTTTACTCTGTATAATAGGCTCCAGTTTCATTCACTTCACTGGAACTGATTCAAATGCATTCTTTTTAATAATGCCAGGTTTTCTTAACCCAACTTCAAAACAGTCTAATAATAATTCAGTTAAAGTTTATTTATCTACTGTATGTGAGTGGTTTAGTTCAGAGGAACTGTGCACAGTGAAGTAAATGGAATATGAAAACTGTGATCTCTTTAGAGACACATAGTGTATCCATGGCAAAGCCAAAAATTCATTTATAATTTCACACCTCTCAGTACTGGGTTTTCCACAGTACCTCATGCTGCTTTCTTACTAGCATGATTAAAAAGGTATTAGTAAGTTTAAAAATGCCTCATATTAAAATAATGAATATACTCAGGTCCATAGTGCTCAATAGAGATTTTATCAAGGAGTAGTCAAGTTGAAATGTATATCGGAGGCTTCTGAATACTATTTCAGAAACATAGTAATATATAGTTCTTAAAGTCAATTATATTTTAAAATTAAAACATTATTTAGGAAGACAAACTAATGAGTGCTTTTCTGGGGAAAAATATTACTTTTTAAACAATACACTTCACCATTCAGGAAGAATTGAAGTTGGAAGTATAGAAGTTACATGTTTATTTTAAAGGCTCCAGTTTATTTTGAAAATTTTTGGATAGAGATTGTGATTACATAATAAAAATTAGTGATTTGGTTATTCTATTGGCCAAACTAACTGATGTAGATAGATTTAAAGTCATACAGATGTAAATCATCTCTGACTAGGTAAATTGATAATAGATAATTGGGATATAGTTTTGTCACACAGCCATCACTCAAAACTCCAGCTGTTTAAATTATCTTGTGTTAAATTATTTTAAAGTTAATCATAATTTTAGTTATAAAAAGAAAAATTAAGTAGACTTTCAGCAAAATTGGCTGTCGAAATTTAAAATATATCTAATTCTGTTTTTTTAATTTATGCATTTTAAAAGAATAAGCAGTTTTCCTAATTTTTCAGTTATAAAATGACTTCCAATCAGTCCAAAACAGTAAAAAATAAATTTTTATAACAGAGTGGCATTTAAAACTGGAATTACCTGTTTTCATAATCTGATGAATGTATCAGTGACTGAAACAAAGTGATTCATGTTTTTTTTTTAAATTATATCATTAAGCATAACATCTCTTGAAATTTATTATTGTTGTGGAACAGTAATTTTGGAATATTCATCAGTCTTCAGTGTTACATTCCTGGTACGTATTACTAAACATACTAACTAAAATGAGCTGCTGCTACTGCTGCTAAGTCGCTTCAGTCGTGTCCGACTCTTAGCGACCCCATGGACTGCAGCCCACCAGGCTCCTCCATCCATGGGATTTTCCAGGCAAGAGTACTGGCGTGGGGTGCCATTGCCTTCTCCGAGATGGAAGTTGGGATGCCCTTATTTGTGGTCCCACAGAGCTGTGGAAGAGTAGAGGGAAGCCTCTAGTTTCGTTCTGATGTTTCCTGCTCCCTGTGACACGGCGCAGGATGCCTCCTGTGTCCCTGAGAGCCATTGTAGTAAGCCTTTAATTAGAATAGGCACAGAATTTTTTAAGCAGTTGGTATATCATGTTTCATAAATGCAACTTTCTCACTGATAATAAAACTGTGGAAAGGGGAAAAGCCAAGGCCAGGATCTCCCTGTTGCTAGTGTCCCACAGTGGAGTATTTGGGGGAAGTCATAACGTACAGCTGTAGGCAGACAGGCAGGCATACTCACACTCAGGAAGAAAAGACAGGTCAGTGATCCATGTGTGGTTCACATTTCAGCTGAATCACGAGGACCATTTACCTTACTTTTCAGATTTTGTTTTTGTGCCAAAGTAAAGTATTTGTCCAAAAGTCAGCAGAAGCAAAACAAAACCAAAAAACCTCCACAAAACTTTAATTATCTTAAATGAAATTTTGTTAGGAGAGGATTTTTTTTCCTCATGAATTTAAAGATATATACTAAGCTTTTAATTTACTTACTTTCTGAAACATTGAGAAAAATAGTACTTATCTAAAGCTTAAATGCTTTTATGCAATTTTAACTTTGTAATAGTATTATAATTTATTGAAATTCATTAACTAGACCAGAGAGTCAGTTTTTAACAATTGATAATTAATATAACCTCTAAGGACTTCTAAAACTTCTTTTAAAATAAACTCATTTTAAAATTCTTTAAAATAAATTTATTTTTTCTCTTGAGAACACCACTGGAGTCATTCACTGCCACAATTCCTCAATGTCTCTAGTCAGAAGCACCAGTAATAATTTGTAATATTAAAGATGCTTCTGATGGTGGAGTTATTACCAATTCAAATGTGTTAGCTGCTGCACAGCTAACAGCAGCTAACACATTCTGAACCTGTGCCTGGTCCAAAAAAAGGTTTCCTGTCCAGGACACAGGATCATATGATGAAATGAACTCTTGAAATACAATTCCTTCTTCTGAGGAACACACTGTGTTTTATGAATTTGTGAAACTGTGTGTGTGTGTTATCCTTCACTGTCTTTTGCAGGGAATTACAAAGGATTTCCTATCTAAATAAATTTCCATAGTACCATAAACAATTTAGTTTTTAAAATTTTAACACTGGAAGACGATATTATGTTCTTTTTTTTTTTTATTTTTTTAAACTTCTTTAACATAAATGTTGCATTATGACCACTAAGGTTCTATTTTGCTTTTTAGCACTTCTGTTTATTCATCTAGGCTGGAGTTTGTTTACTATTCCCTAATGGTTTAAGGCTAAATCTGTAAAGTGCTTTGAAGTAGTTAAAGCAAAAACCCGTGTAACCTTATAAAGTATTAGCATCATCTTCATCTTATCATCATCCTTCTCCTAAGATGATAGTGTAATCATTTATTCAGGACCATCTAGCAAGCCACTGGCAGAGTTAGCACTAGAACTCAGAGTTCCAGGGCTGCCTTTACTCAGTGACACCAGCTTACGTCAAGTGGCTAGCTCTTTGGAGAATAGAAATAGAATTCAGTTGACCATGGCATTTTGGAGCAGTGTTTGGTTAAATGTAGAATTATTTTTAGAGGGACAATCATAAAGTGATTAAATTAGAAATAGGAAAGAAAATCTCTAGGAATTTCTGTACTCTTTGTTTTTAACAAACTTTACTAGAGGGAATCTGGAGAAGGCAATGGCACCCCACTCCAGTACTCTTGCCTGGAAAATCCCATGGACGGAGGGCCTTGCGGGCTGTAGTCCATGGGGTCGCTAAGAGTTGGATACGACTGAGCGACTTCACTTCACTAGAGGGAATCACAATTAGACACTATAGAGTTGGGATGCAGCTGGGAAGATTGAGATTGGTTATCAGGAAAACTTTTTTAAAATACAACTTTTGAACCATGAAGTGTATTATTGGAAATAGAAGAATCACTGGAGAGTATACAGAGGCTCACAACTTTGTTTCAGGTACAACTTTTTTTTGGTAGCAAGATTGTTGTTGTTTATTTTATTTATCTGTTTTTAATTTTTGACTGCACTGGGTCTTCCTGGCTGTGAACAGGCTTTCTCTAGTCGTGACGAGTGGGTGCTCCTCTCTTTTGCAGTGCTCAGTTTTCTCATCGTGGTGGCTTCCGTTGTCGCAGAGCACCAGCTCTGGGGTGCGTGGGCTTCAGTAGCTGCAGCTCACGGGCTTGAGAGCTCAGGCTCATAGTTGTGCTTCACGGGCTTAGTTGCCCCACAGCATGTGGAATCTTCCTGGACCAGGGATCAAACCCTGTATCCCCTGCATTGGCAGGTGAATTCCTAACCACTTGACCCCCAGGGAAGTCCTCAGGTACAACTTTTGCGGGGGTGGGGGAACATTTATGACAGAAATAGCAGCCTGCAGCAATGAGCCTCTAATAATGATTTTATGGACATCACCCTTGGAGAAAATCTAACAGACTCTGCTTGTATGCTAGTACTGTGAGCTGGAGAAGCCATATATTTATATGCCATATATATATATATATACATACATACATACACACATATATATTTGTGGTGACTGGTGTTGCCTTCGTGGTACCCACATGTTCCACAGAGCCATCTGGCCTACCATAAATCAGGGCATGGTTAGGACTTGGTGACAGAATCATCACATGTAGACCCAACTGGACCTAGATGAATTCCAGTAGTGGTGCTGAATCTTTGTGGCTTCTTTCTAAATTATATAGATGTATTTTAAGATAGTCAGCTCTGCTTAGTCCAAGGATGACTGAGAAAGATTGCTCCCAATTTTGGGTGGTCATTGCTCACTCAAAATGTGAAAAGGCTTTTTTGAATCCATCCTGCTTTTTTGCCAACATTCCCACTCACCAACTATGGTGTTTTCTCATAATGGAATGTTTTACCATTGTTATAGCATGTGTTCTTCTAGTAATCTCACAAAAGTTGGTAAGTAGAAAGCTGAGGGTGAGGATGGCTCAGAAGAGTTCAGACATTCTTAAATTTATATTTCTATGACTGTAATATCTTAGGAAATATTTTCATGCTGAATGGAATCCTTTTTTATATGTTTTAATTCTAGTTTTTTAAATAATAAAATGTTTCCATTTAAACAGTGAGTTTAAAGTTTGGGTTTAAGAAATATTGCTGATAAATCAACATATATGTTTGATTAATTGATTTTTATTCTTTTGAACCATTAACTTGAAATACAGAAGTGCAATTTTATACTCAACATAAAGGAAGGAGTGAATGGTCACTTTACAAAAGAATTTTTCACTTTGCCAGCAACTTTGTAGGAATTGTCCGTTGAAAAGCAAGCTTCCCTAATGCAATTGAAGTATTTGATTTTACAGATGTTAAGTCATTTAATACATACAGTACAAATAGCCATTCAAGTTTACTGATGTGTGTGTATGTTTTAAGGTAATATATTTGGAATAAAAATCAGTAATTTGCAACATGAAAAATGTAAGCTAGCCTATTGTTTATTAGTGTATCACTATGGAATATTTCAAAGAGAAGTGGTTGTAAGAACTTACTAAGTCAAACTTTTTTCAGTTGAGAGAATATACATTTATTATTTTAAACCTCATTTTATAATGAGCCCACTGCAGTATATAAAATCATAATTTTATTTGAGTTTTTCTTATTCTAGGTTTCAATTACAACAAAGACAGCTGCTGATAACTTTAGTACCCAGTATGTTTTAGATGGTGGTGGTCACATAATTTCTCAAAAACCTTCACATCTTGGTCAAGGTAAGACAGAAGCTTTGTAGCATTCTTTGCTTTTCTTTCTTATTTTTTAAAAAAAATTGTTTTCTCTTTAAATTCAAAGGTATTGCTTTGTGTTTGATTCTCATAAAGTCTGGTTAACTTCTAATTGAACATTTAGCCTTACTCTAGCTGCTGAGTTTTTTAAATACATAGAGTTCTCAAGAGGAACTGTGTGAAAGACTTTGAGCAACAACATGAATTGGTTATTCTATAAAAATTGTCAGAGCAGTTGTTTTACTTGGTCATTAGTGTCTTCTTTATATGAAGGATAATATATTTTTTGAAATGACTAAAATATTATTGATTTAGTAATCCATGGCAGTAAACATTATTGATTTAGTAATGTATGGCAGTTAACCATACTAAGCAAGATATTATTAAATAAATAATTTAAAATATTTTTTTTTATGGAAAACTTCAAATATATGTACAAAAGGAATAAGTACCCATCTCTCGGTTTCAGTAATTATCAACTTATTGCTAATGTCTCACATATTATTTGAAGCAAATAAATACATTATACTTGCTATTTGTAGTTTAGTTCTTTAGTATTTTATACACTTACACAATGTTAGTACATTTTACTTGACATCTTTTTAAGTCCCTCCCCTAAAGAATCCACCTGCCAATGGAGAAAACATGATTCAATCCCTGGTTCGAAAAGTTCCCCTGGAGGAGGAAATGGCAGCCCACTCCACTATTCTTGCCTGGAAATCCCATGGACAGAGGAGCCTGGCGGGCTACAGGCCATGGGTTTGCAAAAGAGTAAGATATGACTTAGGGACTGAACAGCTACCTATTTACATCTAGAGAAAAATATCTCTTCAGGTGTGAGTTTCACATATCTACTTTAATCTTTTGCTATTAAATTCTGGTAATGGGATGTATGAAGTTGAGAGAATATTAAAGATACGGCCTGTTTAGAGTCATTCCCAAAAGAATTATGAGATCCGAAAAAGGACTTGCGTTGTTGAGTATTTTGTTAGTTGTCCTTCTGATTTGTGTTGTAAATTCATTTTTAAGTTTTTGGTCCCTCATTGTAATTTATCAAAGCACGGTATTTTTTTCTGTGGTTTCTTCCCTCCAATTTTAATGTTAAATTATTGGATGTATTTTTTCAAATGATTTCTTTCTTCATTGAAATTTATTTTCTTGTATCATAATACTGATACCAAATTTTCTCATTCTTTCTCTTATTTTATAAATCTTCATTTGTACTTTTGATCATTAAAAATTAATATTTTTCCATCTACATAAAGGAAAGAGTTAATATGAACCCTTAAGAAAACGCACTTTTCCCCCTAATTTATTTGGTAAATAAAAATGAGCTCAAGTCTAATAGCAGTTTAATTTGATGTATTATATTGTGCATGCTTTAATTAAAAGTAATAGATTGTGATTCTTTTCTTTTTTATGTGCTGAAAATAAAGACAAAGACAAGGCATTTTTTAATATGGTCCCTATCCAGAAATGCTCTTACCCCAGTTCTTAGGAGTTCAAGTTAGACCACTAGGAGATATTTGAGTGGCTATCCTGTGGAGGACTTTGAAGTAATCTAGTCACCTTATAAAACTTAAATGTATTTATTTTGATCTTAGTAGTAGCCAGTCTAATCTGGATGGCCAGTGCCTCTGCATCACTCACACTTCTCATGCTTTTCTATATTCATTTCCATGGGAACTATGACATAACAGTCCTTAAATATGGAATCCTTCTGATCTTTGCCCATTTGCTGATTCATTTTTTTTCTTGGTGACCTAAGCCTTCTGTACTTTCAGTGAGACCATGTAGGCATATTAAGAAATTTCTCCAGTCAGTAAGTGAACCTTATTTTCTTAGCATATTCCTCTTATCTTAAGAAACTACTTACTTAGAAGGTCAGTGGTTGTGAAGGTAGTTAATGTCTTTCATAACTCACTTCCCCCCACCAATTGCCTAGATAAACAACACAAAATCAAACCCCTAGTTTGTTGTTGCTCCAGGTAAGCGTATTATAGAAACCCACAAGCACTTTCGAAAGCCCTTTACACTTATATTGCCTTAGTGCTGATAGTTTCTGAGTGATTAAATCACAGACTCACATTTCACCACCAGCTGTCATTCAGCTTCCATTTAAATATTTTCTGTGTAAGATAAAACTACAGTACAACCATCCTAATTAATACCTGTGCATTTAGGGTTCTTGCAGATTAATTTCTTCTGTGGTGTGAATGTCCTTGCTTAGCAGTTACTCCTCATATCATCTGATAGAATGGTGATACCTATAGATAACCTAACTGTAGATGGAGGGACAGCTCATAGCAACATCTTTCTTAGGCATTTTAAAATTCATTACCCCTTTAAAACATATTTTTAAATGTTTCAGAATTGTTTACTAGAGGTCCCAGTTCTGATTTTTCCAGATATAGGTATTTATTTTATGGATTAATTTAATCATTTAAAATAATTTGTGTGTTTAATGGAATATCATTTTAAATTGCCCTTACCTTCTGTTCACTTCTGTTTTAAGACATTTAAAAAATTAACAAGAAATGTAAAAATAAGTTTCTAGCTTTCAAATTATTTTACCAAGAACTCTGACTAAATGACTTGTTTTGATATCTTTTTTCTGTCATCGATTCTATTTCCTTTACCCTAGATAATCAGCATTAAGCTTTCTAAATTGATTTACCATCCTAGACAAATTGTTTTAACACCTCTTAGTAATTCTGCCTTAGGAATTTCTCAGATATCAAAATTAGTATATTTAAAGTACTCTGATCAGGGTATATCTTTTCCCTACCCCTTTTTTAGAGTAGAGCATCATGTTCTTTGTAAATGCTTGGTATGTGTGATTGTGTATGTATTGAAAATTTTTTTTTTCTTCTTGAGAATAGAACTTTATTCATTGAATAAGAAAACATTGATATATTCAAGCAACCATACCTCTTTACATTAGGAATATAAATAGCTGCCTTATGGCATAACATAGGGTCATGTAAAAATATAACAGGGAGCATATTACAGGACTGCAGTTTAATTCTGGTGTTTATAGAATGTGCTAAAGTTAGAGAGCTGAGCAGTTCTCTTGTAAAATATGATAGTATACTAGGGCCTCCTCCCTATTGGCCAATATTGCTTGGTATTTTTTTAAGGATATACATTTCATTTGGAATCAGCAAAGTTTTCCATCATTAAGTTTTGTTCAAATATATGTGTATAATTCTTGGCTTATTGGTAATTCTCAATTTGTTGAGAGAAAATGTTTTTAGCTGGTGAAGCAATAAACCATCAGTTAATGTACGGATTAGGTACAGTGTGGTCTTCAATGCATAACATATATTTAAAAGCCAACATACATCTTTTTCATTTCATAAACATATATTTGCTCTGATTTCTGCCTACCTTCCTTACCACTGTCTGTCCACAGCTACAGTATACGTCATTATATTTGTACAGGCTAATGGAGACCACAGGTGAGTGAACAGAATTCACAGACTAGTGGAGAATACAGATGAGTAAAGAGGTAATGACAGCTATCTAGAGGACGGAAAGCAAATTTTTCAGAAAACATAATATTTCAGTTTGAAGATGGTAAGAAAAGGAGGGAATATAACTTTTCAATAAGAGAAGAATGGATGTAGAAGATGTCAGGAGACGACTGCTCTCTGTGTAATGACGGGGAAGCACATGATTTAAAAAGTTGTATTTTTTAAAATTCATTGGAAAGCTGTGTCACAAAGAAGTTAAATGAACCAAGTTCAAGATGCACCTTTGTGCCTTCCTAGACACACTTAGGCACAAAGAGACTGGTGGCTGCTTGTGTCCCTGAGAGCATTAACTGAGCCTGGAGGTGTAGGCAGGCAATGGAGCAAGCCTGCTACATGGGATTGTTTATGGCCCTAAGAGAAACCAGCTGAACTTTATTAGTTGCATACGAGCTGACAGATTGGAGGATAGGATTGATCCTCAAATACTGGTTCACCTGAGAAGCCAAATCTTATCAGGACTCTTGCTGAGTAAGCAGTGATGAAGAAAGTTAGGACTGAGCTAGAGAGAGGAGAAGGCAATGGCACCCCACTCCAGTACTCTTGCCTGGAAAATCCCATGGATGGAGGAGCCTGGTAGGCTGCAGTCCATGGGGTCGCTAAGAGTCAGACATGTCTGAGCAACTTCACTTTCACTTTTCACTTTTCATGCATTGGAGAAGGAAATGGCAACACACTCCAGTGTTCTTGCCTGGAGAATCCCAGGGACCAGGGAGCCTGGTGGGCTGCCGTCTGTGGGGTCACACAGAGTCGGACACGACTGAAGTGACTTAGCAGCAAAGAGAGAAGTATCTTAAAGTCTTACAGTGTTTAAATCCCAAAGCCTTGCCATAGGAAGACACCTGATTCCATCTTCAAGACATTTGAAACCAGAAGTGAACTGGAACTAAAGGGCTGCTCAGCTCCAACCCAAATGAACTCCTTTTGTATTGAAGAGAGCTACTCTTCACTCTAGCTGTTTGACAGAGAAAATGAATTTACCTTCACTGGGGAAAATATCTATTTCAGTATCTATCGTTCCTTTATGCATCATGTTTCGTAAAAATAAAAATATTGAGAGACTTGAAAAAAGGAAAATGGATTCATAGTCAAGAGAAAAAGTAGTTGATATAAACAAACTTGCATATGTTTGAATTAGGAAACAAGAACTTTCATGTTAAAGGATTTAGAGAAAAAGATAGTCAAAATTGATAAGACGGTGGAAAATTTGAGCAGAGAAATAGAATTCTAAGGAAGAACCTAATGAAAATTCTAGAACTTAAAAAGACATTTCTCCAGAGAAGACATACAGATGGCTAACAAACACATGAAAAGATGCTCAACATCACTCATTATCAGAGAAATGCAAATCAAAACGACTATGAGGTACCATTTCACGCCAGTCAGAATGGCTGCGATCCAAAAGTCTACAAGCAGTAAATGCAGGAGAGGGTGTGGAGAAAAGGGAACCCTCTTACACTGTTGGTGGGAATGCAAACTAGTACAGCCACTATGGAGAACAGTGTGGAGATTCCTTAAAAAACTGGAAAGAGAACTGCCTTATGACCCAGCAATCCCACTGCTGGGCATACACACTGAGGAAACCAGAATTGAAAGAGACACGTGTACCCCAAGGTTCATCACAGCACTGTTTATAATAGCCAGGACATGGAAGCAACCTAGATGTCCATCAGCAGATGAATGGATAAGAAAGCTGTGGTACATATACACAATGGAGTATTACTCAGCCATTAAAAAGAATACATTTGAATCAGTTCTAATGAGGTGGATGAAACTGGAGCCTATTATACAGAGTGAAGTCAGCCAGAAGGAAAAACACCAATACAGTATACTAACGCATATATATGGAATTTAGAAAGATGGTAACAATAACCCTGTATACGAGACAGCAAAAGAGACACTGATGTATAGAACAGTCTTTTGGACTCTGTGGGAGAGGGAGAGGGTGGGATGATTTGGGAGAATGGCATTGAAATACATATAATATCATATATGGAACGAGACGCCAGTCCAGGTTCGGTGCACGATACTGGATGCTTGGGGCTGGCGCACTGGGATGACCCAGAGGGATGGTATGGGGAGGGAGGAGGGAGGAGGGTTCAGGATGAGGAACACATGTATACCTGTGGCGGATTCATTTCTGTATTTGGCAAAACCAATACAATATTGTAAAGTTTAAAAATAAAATTAAAAAAATAAAAATAATACAATAAGTAAAGCTGAAAAACCAATAAGGTAGATTAAACTGGTGTACTAAGAATGACATAGCAGAGTTCTGTGAGAATGTTTGGAGATAGTAGATGCAGGAGATGAAGTTAGAAAATGGTAGCTTGGATATTAGGTTATGTTATGTTATGGTGAGGAGTTTTTACCCCTTCTTGCAACCAGTGTTGGGCCACTGAAACTTTTTAGGTAGAGGATGGATATCATGCCATTTACAAAATAAACCAGCAGGACATTATAACTCCTACCATAATTTATGTCTTACTGTAAGAGATGTTATCTTGAACTAAGGTTTGAGGAGAAGGAAAGGACATGACATAAATTTGAGAGATCTTTTGGGCATAGAATGGCTAGGCCTAGGTGACTTAGGCAACATTGGTAGTAAGAGATGGGGGAAAGAGTCAGTTCAATATAGAGTACCTGTTTTTGGAAACTGTTTGATGTCAATGTTATACGAGAACGGGAGGATAAATGTAGTATCGGACTCCAGGAGAAAGATCTAGGCATGGTGATTTGAAGTATCTTTGTAGTAATTTTGTATCTAGGTAATAATTTTGAATAAGTACCTATATATAAGTTGAGTATTGTAGGTCTCAGACATGTATATCTTATTTATAAGATGCACATTTTGACATCTCAGAAAACAGGTTGTGGCTTATAATTAATGGCCTCCCTAATTACTTTGTCAACAAAGGTCCGTCTAGTCAAGGCTATGGTTTTTCCAGTAGTCATATATGGATGTGACAGTTGGACTATAAAGAAAGCTGAGCGCCAAAGAATTGATGTTTTTGAACTGTGGTGTTGGAGAAGACTCTTGAGAGTCCCTTGGACTGTGAGGAGATCCAACCAGTCCATCCTAAAGGAGATCAGTCCTGAGTGTTCATTGGAAGGACTGATGCTGAAGTTGAAACTCCAGTACTTTGGCTACCTGATGAGAAGAGCTGACTGATTTGAAAAGACCCTGATGCTGGGAAAGATTGACGGCAGGAGGAGAAGGGGACGACAGAGGATGAGATGGTTGGATGGCATCACCAACTTGATGGAAATGAGTCTGGGTGAACTCCAGGAGTTGGTGACGGACAGGGAGCCCTGGCGTGCTGTGGTTCATGGGGTCGCAAAGAGTTGGACACGATTGAGCAACTGAACTGAACTGAACTGAATCCCTTTTGGATAAGCAGTTGTGTGTATTGTTTGTAATTTGTGTATTGATAGCAGGGATAAACAACAATTTTACATTTTCCTCCAAAACAAGTGTTTTATGAGACCTAAAAAGGGAAAATAGCCACAAGTGAAAAAGCTGTGTTAAATAGAAAGGGATTGCCATCACAGGCCCAGCATTGAAATTCAATACACCCGAGGAAATTGCCTTATCTGTCAGGCTCTTTAAAAGAAATTTCAGAGCAATGAAAGGCTGGTGTGACTAGTTCTGTTGCCTGGGATGGTTATTTGGGCATTGTAGCATAGTTTAATTGGCATATTGTTTTTTTATTTTTTAGAGGGTCATAAAAGTGTATTTCTTACAGCTTTGCTGAAAGGAATTATTGGCATATGAGTGGCATTTAAAGCTGTGGGAGTGGAGGAAGTATCTAGGGAGAACGCAGAGTGAGATGAGGAGGCATAAGAGGTCTCAGAATACGGTGTGAGGCGAATTTTGGTGTGAGTGTGTGACCTCTCTTTAGCAATGGAGACAGAGTGCCTACATTTTCTGATTGCTCTGTGCGTGCACGCCTTATTCTCCGTCGGCTTTACCTAGGAATTTAGCAGTGGTATTTTTACTTCCCTAAGGCAGGGAATAGCAGCACCACAGTGTTACTAGTGAGGAGTGCTGTGGTGTTCCAAGGACTTCTGTTCTGTGTGTGAAAGTGACTTGGATTTAGGCCAAGAAAATACCCTGGAGGGAGGCCAAAAAAGAAAACCCCACTTCAAAGTGTTTGTACAGTCATCCCTCAGTATTCACAGAGGATTGGTTACAGGGCACCTTACAGATAACCAAAATTGTCAGATGCTCAAGTCTCTTATGTAAAATGGTGTAGTCGTTGGCATATAACCTACACGCATCCTCCCATACATTTTAAATCATCTCTAAATTATAATACCTAATACAGTGTAAAAGCTATGTAAATAGTTGCCATTGGTTGCAGAAAATTCAAGTTTCACTTTTTGGAACTTTATGAAATTTTTTTCCCAACTATTTCGGCTCAGTAGTTGGTTGAATCTACAGATGTGGAACCCACTGATAAGGGAGACTGACTGTGATATGCTAATGATGCACCTGATCAAGAGAAAAGCAGAAGAACATCAAGTGTGAGCCAAGTAGAAATACGGATTTTCTTTGGTCCTATTCCACAAAGATCTTTTTCTCTTAACCTTGTTTTTTTATTATTATTTTTTCTTTTAGTAAATTCCCTTTCAAAAACTATAAAAATACTGTGTGTAATTCTTTAACTGCAGAAACAATTTAAACAAATACAAAGTTTATTCTTACTACCTTGTTTATTTTCTTTCTTCAGTGCATTCATTCATTCATGCATTCTTTTGTTCATTCAAAATTTTTAAATAAATTTTGTTTATTTATTTAGCAATTCAGTGTTTGAATTGCTAGAGAAATAATGACAAACGTGGCAGACCCTAACCCTAACTTGTTCTCATGCTACTTGTATTCTAAAAGAAGAGGTAGACACATGTTTTTTCAAATATTGATAATCTCTAGGAAGAGAGAAAACATGATTGAACTTCCAGAGCAGCAACCTTTGATAGGGCATTTAGGAGTGGATTCTCTAAGGGGTGTTACTTAGATTGAGATCTGAAGCTTGATAAAGGAGTTAGCAATGCAAAGGGTAGGGGAAAGAACACATGTCCACAAGCCTTGAGGTGGAAAGAAGTCTGATGTGCTGAAGTAATGGAAGGAAGGACATTTGGAGGAAAGGAGATAGCCATGCTGCTAAGTTGTTTCAGTCGAGTCCGACTCTGTGCGACCCCACAGACGGCAGGCCGCCCGGTCCCTGGGACTCTCCAGGCAAGAACACTGGAGTAGGTTGCCATTTCCTTCTCCAATGCATGAAAGTGAAAAGTGAAAGTGAAGTCGCTCAGTTGCGACCCCATGGACTGCAGCCCACCAGGCTCCTCCATCCATGGGATTCTCCAGGCAAGAGCACTGGAGTGGGGTGCCATTGCCTTCCATAGTGAAAGTTAAATAAGATCATGTAAGCTTTTATCTTTTTTATTCCTAACCCTTTTCTCCAGTTTTTACCCAGTATCATTAAGAGTTTTTTCTTTTAAAACATTGAGTTCCAAGCTATAGTTAGGATTTCCCCTATGTTGTATCGCTTACATTTTAAGAATGTTTATTAGTGTTTATTTAACAGTTATATTTCAAATGGCAGCCGCATTGCCATCTTCTGTCTGATGATTTTTGCTCATAAAGTTTTTTTCTTCTCTTATCATGTAATTCTTTGGTTTTTATGTAATTGCCATTTGGTTAGTGTTTATCCTCCACTGTTTTCATCAAGCATACTTGGGTAATATACTTTCAGATCTCTGCAGGTACAGAACAGTCTATGTTTTGCCCATTATGCATATCATATTTATCTTGAGTGGGTATACATTTCTTATTTACCCCTCAGTAGTTTGAGATTGTCTGTCTTCTAGTATTATAGATAGCAAACTTAATGTTATTCTTTCCTAATAAAGAACTTGTTCTTTCTGAAGTTTTTGTAAAGTTTTTCATTCTCCTTAAAATTTAGGACCTCCAGTGGAATGTGGTGTCTTTTAGATTTTTTAAATTCCTATTTGTAATGGTTTTAAGCTCTTGAAATCTGCACTCAAACCTTTAACTCAAGAAAAATTTCTTCTATTATTTATTTAAATACATCTGCATTTGTTTCTTTTCCTTTTCCTGGAATTACTGATTTTAAGCTAGGCTTTCTAAGTCTTATATTTCCTTCATGATTGCCATTTGTGTTTTTGCCATTTGTTATGAGAAGTAGGTCGGAGAAGGCAATGGTACCCCACTGCAGTACTCTTGGCTGGAAAATCCATGGACGGAGGAGCCTGTTAGGCTGCAATCCATGGGGTCGCTAAGAGTCGGACACGACTGATCGACTTCACTTTCACTTTTCACTTTCTTGCATTGGAGAAGGAAATGGCAACCCACTCCAGTGTTCTTGCCTGGAGAATCCCAGGGACGGGGCGGCCTGGTGGGCTGCCGTCTATGGGGTCGCACAGAGTCGGACACGACTGAAGTGACTTAGCATTGCATAGCATGAGAAGTAGGTCACATTAGGTCAGTTGCTGCACCTTTGCAGCAACTTTCAGGTGTTTTGATTCTGATTCACAGTAAGAAGTACATTTTACATAGCAACCTAGTTTATACAAATCCAATCAAAACAAAAAATATACTTATTATGGGTGATGTACTTTGTTATCATTTAGTCTATTTGTATTTTAGTATTTTTTTATTTTTAATGCTAGTTGCTGTATACTGAATCACTGATTCTCAGCCAATGATGGTCCTCCCCTCACCCCCCCAGGAACATATGACAGTGTCTGGAGGCATTTTTGATAGTCACACTGGGTTGGCTGCTGGCTGCATCTAGTAGGTAGAGGCCGGGGATCCCGGTACACGTCTTGAAATGCACTGGACAGCCCCCACAATAAACGTCAGCAGTGCCAAGTTTGAGAAACCGTCTAGTACATTGACTCTTTGGCTTTTCAGTGCTCTGTATCTCAGCCCTACTGTACATTCATTAGAATGACAGGAGGAGATTGACTCATTAAATCTGGATTAGCTGGTGACTGGTCGTTGAAGTTGCTTAGTATTTGAAAAAATAGTAACTTAAGGTATATGGCCCTGAAAAAGCATCTAGTACTAATTTCATGGGTTTTTTCCCAACAAAAGCTAATTATTAACTTGATGTTTAACTGGTATGATTTTTATACCTTTATTCGAGTTTTTCCTTTTTTTATTGAAATATTGTTGATTTATAATAGTTTCAGATGTACAGTGTAGTGATTAAATGATTTTATAGATTATACTTCATTTAAAGTTATTATAAAAACACTGATTACATTCCCAGTGCTGTACAATATATTCTTGTAGTTTATTTCTTTTATACAAAGCAGCTTGTAACTCTTATTCCTCTACTCCTATCTTGCCCCTCACCCAGTTAGTAACCGATATTTTGTTCTACATCTGTGAATCTTTCTTTATTGTATTCATTCGTTGTGTTTTAGATTCAACATATAAGTGAAATCATACAATATTTGTCTTTCTCTGGTTTATTTCACTAAACCTAGTACCCTCTAGGTCCATACATGTTGTTGCAAATGGCAGAATTTCATTCTTTCTTGTGGCTGAGTAGTATTCTGTTATATATATACACTACATCTTTTTTATGGGCTTCCCTTGTGGCTCAGCTTGTAAAGAATCTGCCTGCAATGTGGGAGACCTGGGTTCAATCCCTGGGTTGGGGAGATCCCCTGCAGAAGGGAATGGCTACCCACTCCAGTATTCTGGCATAGAGAATTCCATGGACTGTATAGTCTATGGGGTCCCAAAGAGTCAGACACGGTTAAGCGACTTTCACTTCACATCTTTTTTACACATACATCTGTGGTTGGATGCTTAGGTTGCTTCCATATTTTGGCAATTGTAAATAACGCTGCTGTGATTATTGGGGGGTGCATGTATCTTTTAGACTTAGTGTTATCTTTTTCTTTCAGATATATACTCAGGAGTGAAATTGCAGGATCATAATGCAGTTCTAGTTTTAGCTGATGAATTTCTATACTGTTTTCCATAGTGTATTGTCATAATGTATTTCCATAGTCAGTTGGCGGCACCAGTTGACATTTCTGCCAACAGTGTGTTAGATTTCACATCTCTTCACATCCTTGCCAGTTTGTTGTTTGCAGTCATATGATAGCCATTCTTAAGTTGATAACTCATGTTTTCATTTGCATTTCTCTAATGATTAAGAACAGTTGAGCATCTTTTCACGTGCCTCATAGCCATCTGTATATTTTCTTTGAGAAAATGTCTATTTGGGTCTCTGGCTCACTTTTTAACCAGGTGAGTTGTTTTTGATATTCAGTTGTGTGAGCTGTTTCTGTATTTTTGATATTAATCCCTTATTATTGTTATTATTTTAGATATTTTCTCCTATTTTTCTCCCATTTTGTTCTATTAATGATTTCCTTTGCCTTGCAAAATATTTTAAGTCTCATTTGTTTATTTTTGCTTTTATTTCCTTTGCCTTAGATACTCTAAAAAAAATATTGCTATGATTTATCTTAGAGTGTTAGGCCCATAATTTCTAGATGTTTTGCGGTTTCCAGTCTTATATTTAGATCTTTAATCCATTCGAGGTTATTTTTGTAAATGGTGTGAGAAAATGCTCTAATTTCATTCTTTTACATGTAGCTGTTCAGCTTTCTCAGTACCACTTACTGAAGAGACTGTCCTTTCCCCATTGCATATTCTTGCCTTCTTTGTCATTAATTGGCCATAACTATCTGAATTTATTTCTGGGTTCTATTCTGTTTAACTGATCTATGCGCCTGTTTTTTTGTGCCAGTACTGTACATACATGTGCTTCCCTGACGTCTCAGTGGTAAAGAATCTGCCTGCCAATGCAGGAGACGTGGTTTCAGTCCCTGGGTTGGGACGATCCCCTAGAGAAGGAAATGGCAACCCAGAGTGTTATTGCCTGGGATATCCCATGGACTGAGGAGCCTGGTGGGCTACAGCCTTATGGGGTTGTAAAAGACATGTCTCAGTGACTAGACAACAATTATACATACTGTTTCGTGTCAGTACCATACATACTATTACTGAAGATTTGTAGTACAGTCTGAAGTCAGAGAGTATGATACCTCCAGCTTTGTTCTTTTTTCTCAAGATTGCTTTGATCCTTTAGGAGCTTTCATGGTTTCATATCAATTCTAGGATTAGTTGTAGTAGTTCTGTGAAAAATGTCATGGGCTATTTTGACAGAAATGGCATTAAAGTGTGTAGATTGCTTTGGGTAGGATGTACATTTTAACAATACTATTTTTTCAAGCCGTGGATACAATATATCTTTCCATTTCTTTGTACCTTTAACTTCCTTCACTGTTTTGTATTAATAGTTTTAGAATATAGATCTTTCACCTCATTGGTTAAGTTTATTCCTAGGCATTTTAAAAATTTTATTTACTTTTTATTGGAGGATAGTTGCTTTACAGTGTGATGTTGGTTTCTGTCATGCACCAACATGAATCAGCCATAGGCATACATATGTCCCTTCCTTCTTGAACTTCCCTCCTACCTGCTACCCTATCTTATCTGTCTAGGTTGTCACAGAGCACCAGGTTGAGCTCCCTGTGTTATATAGCAACTTCCCATTAGCTATCTGTTTTACGTATGGTAATGTATATATTTCAAGGCTACTCTCTCAATTTATCTGACATTTTCTTTCCTCCATTGTGTCCAGAAGTCTGTTTCTATGTCTGAGTCTCTATTCCTGCCCTGCAAATAGGTTCATTACTACCATTTTTATAGGTTTCATATATATATGTGTTAATATACAGTAATTGTTTTTCTCTTTCTGACTTACTTCACTCTGTATAACCTGCTGTAGGTTCATCTGCCTTACTAGAACTGACTCAGATTCATTCCTTTTTATGTCTGAAATAATATTCCATTGTATATATGCACCACAGCTTATTTATTGCTTCCATGTCCTGGCTGTTGTAAATAGTGCTGCAGTGTACGTTGGGGTACATGTATCTTTTTCAATTATGGTTTTCTAAGGATATACGTGTTCAAGCTGGTTTTAGAAAAGGCAGAGGAACCACAGATCAAATTGCCAACATCCGCTGGATCATTGAAAAAGCAACAGAGTACCAGAAAAACATCTATTTCTGCTTTATTGACTATGCCAAAGCCTTTGACTGTGTGGATCACAATAAACTGTGGAAAATTCTGAAAGAGATGGGAATACCAGACCACCTGACCTGCCTCTTGAGAAACCTATATGCAGGTCAGGAAGCAACAGTTAGAACTGGACATGGAACAACAGACTGGTTCCAAATAGGAAAGGAGTACATCAAGGCTGTATATTGTCACCCTGCTTATTTAATTTATATGCAGAGTACATCATGAGAAATGCTGGGCTGGAGGCAGCACAAGCTGGAATCAAGATTGCCAGGAGAAATATCAATAACCTCAGATATGCAGATGACACCACCCTTATGGCAGAAAGTGAAGAGGAACTCAAAAGCCTCTTGATGAAAGTGAAAGAGGAGAGTGAAAAAGTTGGCTTAAAGCTCAACATTCAGAAAACAAAGATGGAATCCGGTCCCATCACTTCATGGGAAATAGATGGGGAAACAGTGGAAACAGTGTCAGACTTTATTTTTTTGGTGCTCCAAAATCACTGCAGATGGTGACTGCAGCCATGAAATTAAAAGACGCTTACTCCTTGGAAGAAAAGTTACGACCAACCTAGATAGCATATTGGAAAGCAGAGACATTACATTGCCAACAAAGGTCTGTCTAGTCAAGGCTATGGTTTTTCCAGTGGTCATGTATGGATGTGAGAGTTGGACTGTGAAGACAGCTGAGCGCCAAAGAATTGATGCTTTTGAACTGTGGTGTTGGAGAAGACTCTTGAGAGTCCCTTGAACTGCAAAGAGATCCAACCAGTCCATTCTGAAGGAGATCAGCCCTGGGATTTCTTTGGAGGGAATGATGCTGAAGCTGAAACTCCAGTACTTTGGCCACCTCATGCGAAGAGTTGACTCATTGGAAAAGACTCTGATGCTGGGAGGGATTGGGGACAGGAGGAGAAGGGGACGACAGAGGATCAGATGGTTGGATGGCATCACCGACTCAGTGGATGTGAGTTTGAGTGAACTCCAGGAGTTGGTGATGGACAGGGAGGCCTGGTGTGCTGCGATTCATGGGGTCACAAAGAGTCGGACACGACTGAGCAACTGAACTGAACTGAACTGAAGGATATATGCCCAGTAGTGGAATTCCTGGGTCATACTGTAGTTCTATTCCTTATTTCTAGTAATTTTTTTAACATTTAAATATATATGTTTTATTGAAGTAGAGTTGACTTACAATGTTTCAGGTGCCCAGCAAGGTGATTTGATTATAAATAAAAGCAACATTATTTTTGAAATTATTTCCTATCATAGGTTATTATAAGATATTGACTATAGTTCCTATGGTATACACTAAACCTTTGTTACTTGTTGCATATCTACTTATTAATTAGAAATCTAGCATTCTATTCATACTAAGTCAAACCAGTGGATTCAAAATGTCATTTTTTTTAAGTAAGCCAAAAATTTTAAGTTTTCTAAAATACATATTATGCATATTTGTATTTATACAAAAGTTTTTCTAATATACTTGATAAATGCTTGAGAAAGAATATTAAAAAAAGAGAGAAATTGGAGAAATTTTTCCAATTGGAAAAACTGGAGAACATAAACTAAATGAAATGGGAGCACTGAATATGAAATAGAAAAAGTGAAAAAAACTAGTAAAAGTAAAAGACAATCATAGAATCCAGTTGTTTTTAAACATGACTGCTCATTAGAAACGTATCTGGAACTCTGGAGAAAATAGCAATACCTGAGCATTTGTATTTTTCAAAAACTTTCAAGATACTTCTGATATGCATCTCGATTTTAAAAAGCAATTGCAGGTTTTTCTATTAGATTCTAGTTTGGGTGATATAGAGTTCTATTACTTTTCTGTTTACCGGTCATGATATAATGGTATTAAGTGAATAACAGTTACATAATCACAGTAGTAAAAGATGTTTATCAGCTTTCACAATCACCATCCAGAGAAAAAATAAAAGATAATTACAATTGCATGCCATAATGGGAACATGATAAACTTAACAATATAAATTAATTAGATAGAATTTGGAGGGGTTAAGCAGAGTGATGTGGTGAGTAGAAATCCATACATACACATGTTTTCATCTACCCAGCCAGTCTGTGTCTTTTGGTTGGTGTGTTTAGTCTATTTACATTTAAGGTAATGATTGATATGTATGGTCCTGTTACCATTTTCTTAATTGTTTTAGGTTTATTTTCTGTAGGGTCTTTCCTTCTCGTGTTTCCTGCCTAGAGAAGTTCCTTTAGCATTTGTTGTAAAGCTGGTTTGGTGGTGCTAAATTCTCTTAACTTTTGCTTGTCTGGAAAGCTTTTGATTTTTCCATCAAATCTGAAGGAGAGTCTTGCTGGGTAGAGTATTGTTTGTTATAGCTTCTTCCCTTTCATCACTTTAAATACATCATGCCATTCCCTTCTGGCTTGTAGAGTTTCTGTTGAGAAGTCAACTGATAGCCTGATGGGAGTTGCCTTGTATGTTATTTGTCATTTTTCCCTTGTCACTTTTAATGTTTTATCTCTGTCTTTAATTTATGTCAGTTTGATTACTATGTTCCTCCTTGGGTTTATCCTTCCTGGGACTCTCTGTGTTTCCTGGACTTGGTTGACTAAGTTTTCAGCTATCATCTCTTCAAATGTTTTCTCGGGTCCTTTTTCTCTCTTCTCCTTCTGGGACCCATATAATGTGAATGTTGGTGCATTTTATGTTGTCCCAGAAATCTCTTAGGCTGTCTTCATTTCTTTTCATTCTTTTTTCTATATTCTGTTCTGTGGCAGTGATTTCCATCATTCTGTCCCCCAGGTCTTTTATGCATTCTTCTGCCTCCATTATTCGGCTATTGATTCCTTTTAGTGTATTATTCATCTCTGTTCTTTAGTTCTTCTAGGTGTTTGGTAACACTTATTGCAACTTCCACCTCATGCGAAGAGTTGACTCATTGGAAAAGACTCTGATGCTGGGAGGGATTGGGGACAGGAGGAGAAGGGGACAACAGAGGATGAGATGGCTGGATGGCATCACCGCCTTGATGGATGTGAGTCTGAGTGAACTCCGGGAGTTGGTGATGGACAGGGAGGCCTCGAGTGATGCGATTCATGGGGTCACAAAGAGTCGGACATGACTGAGCGACTGAACTGAACTGATTGCAACTTCTCAGTCTTTGCCTCCATTCTTTTCCTGAGATCTTGGATCATCTTCACTGTGGTTATTCTGAATTCTTTTTCTGGAAGGTTGCCTATCTCCACTTCATCTAGTTGTTTCTATGGGGTTTTATTGTGTCCCTTATCTGGGGCATAACTTCCTGCTTTTTCATTGTGATTAACTTTCTGTGATAATGGTTTTTGTGTTAGCCTCTGTGACACTGCTTCTTGCTGCTTCTGTCTGCCCTCTGATGGCTAAGGCTAAGGGGCTTGTGTAAGCTTCTTGATGGGAGGAACTGGTGATGGGAAGAATTGGGTCTTGCTCTGGTGGGCAGGGCCTTGCTCAGTAGAGCTTTAATCCAGTTAACCTGCAGATGGGCGGAATTTCACTCCCTCCCTGGTACTTGTTTGCCCTAGTCAACCTAGCCCTGGGGTCTGCAGGCTCTGTGGTAGGGTTAACGGCAAACTCCAAAAGGTTCTTACAAGGGGGCCTTTCCAGTGCCCCGTCCCTGTGGTGAGCCCCTTCCGACCCGTGCCTCCATAGGAGGCCTCCAGCGCCATCAGGTTGTCTTGGTTCAGTTTCCTGTGGGGTCAGTGCCCCTGTCCTCTGGGTATTTATTGGTGCATGCAAAATTTTGTTTGTGCCCCCTCAAGACAGGAGTCTCTGTTTTCTCCAGTCCTCTGGAAGTCCTATCATCAAATCCCCTGGCTCTCAAGGTCAGATTCCCTGGGAATTCCCAGTCCCTTTGTCAGATCCCCAGGCTGGGAAATCTGACGTGGGGTCCAGAACGTTCACAACAGTGTGAGAACTTCTTCACTATTAATGTTTTCCAGTCTGTGGGTCACCCACCTGGCCGGTATGGGATTTGATGTTATTGTGATTGCACTCTTCCTACTATCTTGCTGCCGCTTCTTCTTTGTCTTTGGACTTAGGCTGTCTTTTTTTGGTGGGTTCCAGTATCCTCCTGTTGATAATTGTTCAATAGCTAGTTGCAATTTTGGTGCTCTCACAGGAGGAGATGAGCTTATGTTCTTCTACTCCGCCATCTTGAACCAGAAACCACTCCTCGGTATTTTTGATGCAATTTTAAATAGGATTGTTTTCTTATTTTCTTTTTCTGATAGTTAATTATTAGTTATTAGTTGTTTCATTATTATCAACACATTTCTGTATATTAATCTTATATCCTTCAAGTTTAATGTATTCATCTATTAGTCCTGGTAGTTTTTTAGTGGAGACGTTAGGGTTTTCTATGTATAATATCAGGTCATCTTATTGTTGTTTGATTGCTGTGGTTAGCACTTCCAATACTATGTTAAATAGAAATGGCAAGATTTGGAATCTTTGTGTTATTCTTTTGAGCATGGTATTAGCTGTGGATTTCTCATCAGTGGTCTTTATTATTTTAATATAACTTCCCTCTATACCAGCTTTGGAGAGTTTTTATCATGAATGGTTGTTCAGTTTTGTCCAAATGCTTTTTCTGTGTCTGTTGTCATGTGATTTTTATCCTTTTGTTAATGTGGTATATATCACATAGATTGATTTACAGGTGTCAAACCATCCTTACATCCCTGGAATAAATCCCACTTCATCATGGTGTATTATCCTTTTTCATATACTGTTGAATTTGGTTTGCTAATGTTTTGTTGAGGACTTTTATATCTATAGTCATCAGAGATATTAGCTTATAATTTTATTTTTATAGTATCTGGTTAACAGAGGCCTTATAAAATGAATTTGGGAGTGTTCCCTCCTCTTCAGTTTTTTGGAATAGTTTGAGAGGATAGGTATTATTTCTTCTTTATATGTTTGGTAGAATTCACCTGTGAGGTTCTTTGGTCCTGGAAATTTTTGCTTGGAAGTTTTTTTTATTGTAAATTCAGTTTCATTACTAGTGATCAGTCTGTTTAGATTGTCTGTTTTTTCCTGGTTCAGTTTTGGAAGATTATATGTTTCTAGAAATTTATCCTTGTAGGATGTCTGATTTGTTGATATATAACTGTTAACAATATTTTCTTATTGTGTGGCTTTTTTTTTTTTTTGGTATCTCTATTGTCTTGTGTGTGTGTGTTTTATCTCTGTTTCTCTTCTTTCATTTTCTAAGTTTATTTATTTAAAATCTCTTTTTATTGATGAACCTGGCTGAAGGCTTATCAATTTTGTCTGTGTTTTTAAGAAAACAATTTTCTGTTTCATTGATCTTTTTATTGTTTTCTTGGATTCTTTATTTCCTCTCTGAGTGTTATTATTGCATTCCTTCTGCTGATTTGGGTTTTGCTTGTTCTTCTTTTTTCTAATTCGTTAGATGGTCGTTTGGATTGTTTATTTGAGATTTTTTAATTTCTTGAAATAGTCCTGTATCTGTGTAAACTTCTGTTTTTAAACTGCTTTTGAAAAAAAAAAAATAAACTGCTTTTGCTGTATTGGGTAGATTTTGGAGAAATTTTTTTTTTTTTCATTTGTCTCAAGGTATTTTCTGATTGCCTTTTTAGTTTCTTCATTGATCTGTTGGTTTTTTCATAACATGTGGTTTAGTCTTCATGTGGTTTGCGTTTTTCCCATTTTCTTTCTACAATGGATTTCCAGTTATATATTGTTGTTGTCAGGAAAAATGTTTGATATAATTTCTGTTCTCTTAAATTTTTTTTTTATTTCTTTCTCTTGAATCTTTGAGTCATTTCAGCATACAGTTTTTAAGAAGCTTATCAATATTGGTGAATTTTTGTATAGCCATTTTAATATTCAAGATGGGAGAAAAAAAGCAACATTTTCAGCATATTATGCTGTATTGTTTCACAAAAGATAAAACATAGCTGAAATGCAAAAAAAGATTTGTGCAGTGTATGGAAAGGTGTTGTGACTGATTAAACATGTCAAAAGTGGTTTGTAAAGTTTTGTGCTGGAGATTTCTCACTGAACAATGTTCCACAGTTGGGTAGGCCAGTTGAAGTTGGCAGCAATCAAATTGAGACATTAACTGAGAACAGTCAATGTTATTCAATGCAGGAGATAGCCATCATACAAAGAATATCCAAATCAACATTGAATATCATTTGTACCAGCTTGTCATATTGATGTTTGCATTCCAAAGCAAAAAAAAATCTTCTTGACCGTATTTCTACATGTGAAAATGTTCCGTTTTTAAAATGACTTATGACAGATGATGAAAAGTGGATTATTGTACAGTAATGTGGAACAGAAGAGAACATGGGGCAAGTGAAATGAACCACCAACAACCACACCAAAGGCCAGTCTTCAGCCAAAGAATATGTTGTGTATAAAGTGACCACAATCAGTCAACAAGGAATGCATAGTCTTCCATCAGAATAACACAGATCAGATCAGATCAGTTGCTCATTCGTGTCTGACTCTTTGCGACCCCATGAATCACAGCACGCCAGGCCTCCCTGTCCATCACCAACTCCCAGAGTTCACGTCCATCGAGTCAGTGATGCCATCCAGCCATCTCATCCTCCTTCGTCCCCTTCTCCTCCTGCCCCTAATCCCTCCCAGCATCAGAGTCTTTTCCAATGAGTCAACTCTTCGCATGAGGTGGCCAAGGTATTGGAGTTTCAGCTTTAGCATCATTCCTTCCAAAGAAATCCCAGGGCTGATCTCCTTCAGAATGGACTGGTTGGATCTCCTTGCAGTCCAAGGGACTCTCAAGAGTCTTCTCCAACACCACAGTTCAAAAGCATCAATTCTTCGGCGCTCAGCCTTCTTCACAGTCCAACTCTCACATCCATACATGACCACAGT
>NW_011495045.1:7123968-7156255 GCF_000754665.1 Bison bison bison | reverse complement strand
GGGTGGTGTCATCTGCATATCTGAGGTTATTGATATTTCTCCCAGCAGTCTTGATTCCAGCTTGTGTTTCTTCCAGTCCAGCGTTTCTCATGATGTACTCTGCATATAAGTTAAATAAACAGGGTGACAATATACAGCTTTGACGAGCTCCTTTTCCTATTTGGAACCAGTCTGTTGTTCCATGTCCAGTTCTAACTGTTGCTTCCTGACCTGCATACAGATTTCTCAAGAGACAGATCAGGTGTTCTGGTATTCCCATCTCTTTCAGAATTTTCCACAGTTTATTGTGATCCACACAGTCAAAGGCTTTGGCATAGTCAATAAAGCAGAAATAGATGTTTTTCTGGAACTCTCTTGCTTTTTCCATGATCCAGCGGATGTTGGCTATTTGATCTCTGGTTCCTCTGCCTTTTCTAAAACCAGCTTGAGCATCAGGAAGTTCACGGTTCACATATTGCTGAAGCCTGGCTTGGAGAATTTTGAGCACAAGACCATGTTTATTTGATCACCAGGCAAAACTGTTGTTACAGCTTGGCTGAGGAGTTCTGATTCATCTCCCACGTTTAGCAGACATTGCAGCTTCAGGTTTCCATTTGTTTTGGCTTACAAATTCTCTTAATGGAAAAAATTTCAGTTCACTGGAAGACTGTAAAAGGCGCTTGAAACAGTTCTTTGTTCAAAAGATAAGTTTAGGGAAGATGAAATTATGAAGTTGCCTGAAAAATGGCAGAAGGTAGGAGAAGGCAATGGCACCCCACTCCAGTACTCTTGCCTGGAAAATCCCATGGACGGAGGAGCCTGGTAGGCTGCAGTCCATGGGGTCATGAAGAGTCAGACACGACTGAGCAACTTCACTTTCAGTTTTCACTTTCATGCCTTGGAGAAGGAAATGGCAACCCACTCCAGTGTTCTTGCCTGGAGAATCCCAGGGACGGGGCAGCCTGGTGGGCTGCCGTCTATGGGGTCGCACAGAGTCAGACATGACTGAAGCGACTTAGCAGCAGCAGCAGCAGCAGCAGCAGCAGCAGCAGCAGTGGAACAAAACAGTGAATACATTGTTCACTTCTTGGTGAAAATGAAAAATGTGTCTTTTTTTTTAACTTAAGGAAGAAGAAGAAGGAACTTTTTGGCCAACCCATTACTGTTTCCTTATTGATTTATTTTCTAGATGATTGGTGTAAGTGGGTTTTTAAAGTGCCCTACTATTATTGTATCGTTGTCTGTCTCTCCATTTATATATGTTGTGTTTGTGCTTAGTTGGTCAGTCGTGTTTGACTCCTTGTAACCACATGCACTGTAGCCTGCCATGCTGTTCTGTTCATGGGATGTTTACGCAGGAATATTGGAGTGGGTTGCCACTTCCCCCTCCAGTTATATATGTTAGTATTTACTTTATGTATTTAGGTGTTCCTATATTAGGGGCATATATGTTAATGCACGTTAAGCCCTGCTTTTACACTGATTCCTTTATTATTTGTCTTTTGTTATAGATTTTGTGTTAAAATGTTTTTTGACATGAGGATTATTTCCCCAGCTTTCTTGTCATTATTTGCTTGAAATATCTTTCTCCATATTCTCACTTACAGCTTATGTGGGTCTTTAGCTCTGAAGTGAGTCTCTTTTAAGCAGCATGTTGTTAGATCCTGTTTTTTAATTCAGTCAGCCACCCTATATATTTTTTCTTTCTTTTCGCTGCACCTAGTAACTTGTGGGATCTGTTGCCCAGTCAGGAACTGAACCTGGGCTGTGGCAGTTAAAGACTGGAATCCTAACAGTTAGGCCACCAGGAAACTCCTATTGCAGTTTTCAATTTGGTAACCACCATGGGGTGTATATGTACTTCCCTGGTGGCTCAGATGGTAAAGCCGTCTGCCTGCAATGCGGGAGACCCGGGTTCGATCCCTGGGTTGGGAAGATCTCCTGGAAAAGGAAATGGCAACCCACTCCAGTATTCTTGCCTGGATAATCCCATGGACAGAGGAGCCTGGTAGGCTACAGTCCATGGGGTCACAAAGAGTCAGACACGACTGAGCGACTTCACTATGGGGTTTATACATGTTGACCTGTAGCTATATCTACTAGTTTTAAACTGGTAATCATTTAAGTTCAAACACATTATAAACAATCTACATATTTTTACTCCTTTCTCCCACATTTTCTGTTTTTTATGTCATATTTTACATCTTCATTTTTATTCCGTATCCTGTATATAGTTATAGTTGATTTAAAAATTTTTTGTCCTTCTCAGCCAGTGAGTTGGCTCTTTGCATCAGTAGGCTGAAGTATTGGACCCTGAGTTTCAGGATCAGTCCCTTCTAATGAATATTCAGGATTGCCTTCCTTTCAGTTCATTTCAGTTCAGTAGCTCAGTCATGTCCGACCCTTTGCAACCCCATGAATTACAGCACGCCAGGCCTCTCTGTCCATCACCAACTCCCGGAGTTCACTCAGATTCATGTCCATCAAGTCGGTGATGCCATCCACCCATCGCATCCTCTGTCGTCCCCTTCTCCTCCTGCCCTCAATCCCTCCTAGCATCAGAGTCTTTTCCAGTGAGTCAACTCTTCACATGAGGTGGCCCATGTATTGGAGTTTCAGCCTCAGCACCAGTCCTTCCAATGAACACCCAGGACTGGTCTCCTTTAGGATGGACTGGTTGGATCTCCTTGCAGTCCAAGGGACTCTCAAGAGTCTTCTCCAACACCACAGTTCAAAAGCATCAATTCTTTGGCACTCAGCCTTCTTCACAGTCCAACTCTCACATCCATACATGACTACTGGAAAAACCATAGCCTTGACTAGATGGGCCTTTGTTGGCAAAGTAATGTGTCTCTTTTTGAATATGCTATCTAGGTTGGTCATAACTTTCCTTCCAAGGAGTAAGCGCCTTTTAATTTCATGGCTGCAGTCACCATCTGCAGTGATTTTGGAGCCCCCAAAAATAAAGTCTGACACTGTTTTCACTGTTTCCCATAAAGTGATGGGAACAGATGCCATGATTTCCGTTTTCTGAATGTTGAGCTCTAAGCCAACTTTTTCACTCTTCTCTTTCACTTTCATCAAGAGGGTTTTTAGTTCCTCTTCACTTTGTGCTATAAGGGTGGTATCATCTGCATATCTGAGGTTATTGATATTTCTCCCGGCAATCTTGATTCCAGCTTGTGCTTCATCCGGCCCAGTGTTTCTCATGATGCACTCTGCATAGAAGTTAAATAAGCAGGGTGACAATATACAACCTTAACATACTCCTTTTCCTATTTGGAACCAGTCTGTTGTTCCATGTCCAGTTCTAACTTGCTTCGTGACCTGCATCCAGATTTCTCAAGAGGCAGGTCAGGTGGTCTGGTATTCCCATCTCTTTCAGAATTTTCCACAGTTTGTTGTGATCCACACAGTCAAAGGCTTTGGCATAGTCAATAAAGCAGAAATAGATGTTTTTCTGGAACTCTCTTGCTTTTTCCATGATCCAGCAAATGTTGGCTATTTGCTGTCTGGTTCATTTTGATCTCTGGTTAGAAATTGCCTTTTCTAAAACCAGCTTGAATATCTGGAAGTTCATGGTTCATGTATTGCTGAAGCCTGGCTTGGAGAATTTTGAGCATTACTTTACTAGCGTGTGAGATGAGTGCAATTGTGTGGTAGTTTGAGCATTCTTTGGCATTGCCTTTCTTTGGGTTGGAATGAAAACTGACCTTTTCCAGTCCTGTGGCCACTGCTGAGTTTTCCAAATTTGCTGGCATATTGAGTGCAGCCCTTTAACAGCATCATCTTTCAGGATTTGAAATAGCTCAACTGGAATTGCATCACCTCCACTAGCTTTGTTTATAATGATGCTTTCTAAGGGCCACCTGACTTCCCATTCCAGGATGTCTGTCTCTAGGTGAGTGATCTCACCATCATGATTATCTTGGTCATGAAGATCTTTTTTGTACAGTTCTTCTGTGCCTTCCTTTAGGAGTGACTAATTTGTTCTCCTTGCTGTCCAAGGGACTCTCAAGAGTCTTCTCCAGCACCACAGTTTGAAAGCATCACTTCTTCAGATCTCAGTGTTCTTTTGGTCCAGCCTCACATCTGTACATGACTACTGGGAAACCGTAGCTTTGACTATATGGCCCTTTGTCAGGGAAGTGATATCTTTGCTTTATAATATGCTGCCTAGGTTTGTCATGGCTTTTCTTCCAAGGAGCAAGCATCTTTTAATTTCATGGCTGCCGTCAGCTGTCACAGTGATTTAGAAGCCCAGGAAAATAAAAGGCTGTCACTCTATTTTTTCCCCGTTTGTTTGCCATGAGGTGATAGGACTGGATGTCATAATTTTTGCTTTTTGAATGTTGAGTCTTAAGCCAGCTTTTTCACTCTCCTTTTTCACCATCATCAAGAGGTTCTTTAGTTCCTCTTTGCTATGTGCCATTAGGGTGGTATCATCTGCATCCAGGGGATCTTCCCAACCCAGGGATTGAACCCAGGTCTCCCGCATTGCAGGTGGATTCTTTACAAGCTGAGCCACAAGGGAAGGATCATCTGCATATCTGAGTTTATTGATATTTCTCCCAGCAATGTTGATTCCAGCTTGTGATTCTTCCAGCCTGGCATTTCACATGATGTATTCTGCATATAAGTTAAATAAACAGGTTGACGGTATACAGCTTTGACGTTGTCCTTTCTCAATTTTGAATCAGTTCGTTTTCACATTTGCTTCTTGACTTACATACATATTTCTCAGGAGGCAGGTAAGGTGATCTGGTATTCCCATCTCTTGAAGAATTTTCTACAGTTTGTTGTGATCCACACAGTCAAAGGGTTTAGCATAGTCAATGAAGCAGAAGTAGATGTTTTTCTGGGATTGCTTTGCTTTCTCTGTGATCCAGGGGATGTTGGCAGTTTGATCTCTAGTACCTCTGCCCTTCCTAAATCCATCTTGAACATCTGGAAGTTCTCAGTTCATGTACTGTTGAAGCCTAGTTTGGAGAATTTTGAGCGTTACCTTGCTAGCATGTGAAATGAGTGCAGTTGTGTTGCTGAGCTTTCCAAATTTGCTGGCATGTTGAGTGTAGCACTTTCGCAGCATCATCTTTTAGGATTTGAAATAGCTCAGCTGTGATTCCATCACCTCCACTAGCTTTGTTCCTAGTGATGCTTCCTAAGGCCCTCTTGAGTTTGCACTCCAGGATGTCTGACTCTAGCTGAGTAATCACACCATCATGGTTATCTGGGTCTTTAAGAGCTTTTTTTGTACAGTGCTTCTGTGTATCCTTGCCATCTCTTCTTAATATCTTCTGCTTCTGTTAGCTCTGTACTGTTTCTGTCCTTTTTTGTGCCTACTTTGCATGCAATGTTTCCTTGGTATCCCTAATTTTCTTGAAGAGATCTCTTCCCATTCTGTTCTTTTCCTCTATTTCTTTGCATTGTTCACTTAAAGCTTTTTCTATCTCTCATTTTGGAACTCTGCATTCAGATAGGTATATCTTTCCTTTTCTCTCTTCCCTTTTGCTACTCTTCTTTTCTTGGCTGTTTGTAAGACCTCCTAGGAGTATGGTTTTGCCCTTTTGCATCTCTCTTTCTTTGGTAGGGTTTTGATAACTGCCTCCTGTACAATATTACAAACCTCTTTCTATAGCTCTTCAGGGACTCCGTCTATCAGTTCTAATCCCTTGAGTCTATTTGTCAATTCTACTGTATCATCATAAGGGATTTAATTTAAGTCATACCTGAATGGCCTAGTGTTTTTGCCTACTTTCTTCAATTTAAGTCTGAATTTTGCAATAAGGAGTTCTTGATCTGAGCCACAGTCAGCTCCTGGTCTTGTTTTTGCTGACTGTATAGAGCTTCTTCTTTGGCTGCAAAGAATATAATCAACCCAATTTTGATATTGACCATCTCGTGGTTTTCCATGTGTAGAGTCATCTCTTATGTTGTTGGAAGAGGCTGTTTGCTGGAACCAGTGCATTCTTTTGTCAAAACTCTTGTTAACCTTTGCCCTGCTTCATTTTGTACTTCAAGGCCAAACTTGCCTCTTACTACAGGTTTCTCTTCAATTCCTCCTTTTGCATTCCAATCCCTTAATATGAAAAGGGAATCTTTTTTTGTGACATCTTTGTTTGGTGTTAGTTATAGAAGGTCTTGTAGGTCTTCACAGAATCATTCAACTTCAGATTCTTCAGCACTAGTGTTTAGGGCATAGACTTGGATTACTGTGATATTGAATGGTTTGCCTTGGAAATGAACAGAGCTCATTCTGTTAATTTTGAGATTGCATCCAAGTACTGCATTTCGATTCTTTTGTTGACTGTGAGGGCTACTCCCATTTCTTCTAAAAGATTTTGCCCAAAGTAGTAGATATGATAATGGTCCTCTGAATTAAATTCCCCCATTCTGGTCTATTTTAGTTCACTGATTCCTAAAGTGTCAATGTTCAGTCTTGCCATCTCCTGTTTGACCACTTCCAATTTGCCTTGATTCATGGACCAGCTTCCTATGCAATATTGTTCTTTACAGCATCAGACTTTGCTTCCATCACCAGTCACATCCACAACTGGGTCTTATTTTTACTTTGGCTCAGTCTCTTCATTCTTTCTCTAGTTATTTCTCCATTCTTCTCCAATAACATATTGGGCACCTGCTGACCTGGGGAGTTATCTTTCAGTGTCCTATCTTTTTGCCTTTTCATATTGTTTATTGGGTTCTCAAGGCAAGAACTTTGAGGCAGTTTGCCATTGCCTTCTCCAGTGGAGCATGTTTTGTGGGACTGCTCCAGCATAATTTGTCTGTCTTGTGTGCCCTATACAGCATGGCTCATAGTTTCTTTAGGCTACACAAAATTGTGATCCATGTGATCAGTTTGGTTAGTTTTCTGTGATTGTGGTTTTCATTCTGTCTGTCCTCTGATGGATGAGGGTAAGAGTCTTGTGTAAGCTTCCTGATGGGAGGAACTGGCCATGGGGAAAACTGGGTCTTGCTCTGGTGGGTAGGACTGTGTTCAGTAAATCTTAAATCTGACTTTCTGCTGATGGGTGGGGTTGTGTTCCATTCCTGTAGTTTGGGCTGAGGCCAAACTATGATAGGGGCAATGGTGACCTTCTCCAAAAGGACTTTCGCCTGCACACTGTGCCTCCCATGACTGCTGCTGTCAGTGTCCCTGACCCTGCAGCAGGCCACTGTTGACCTGTGCCTCCACCAGAGATAATTGTTCTCCAGTTTGTGGATCAGGCTTCCTTGTGGCTCAGATGGTAGTGTCTGTCTACAATGCCGGACATCCGAGTTCAATCCCTGGGTAGGGAAGAGCCCCTGGAGAAGGAAATGTCAATCCACTCCAGTATTCTTGCCTGGAAAATCCCATGGATGGAGGAGCCTGGCAGGCTACCGTCCACAGGGTTGCAAAGAGTCGGACATGACTGAGCGACTTCACTTTCACTTATGTGATTGTCCACCTGGCGGTTCTGCAGTGGGGCTGATGGCGACCTCCTCCAGAAGGACTTACCGCACACGTGTTACCTCCCAGGACTGCTGCTGCCAGAGCCCCTGTCCCTGCGGCACACCACTGTTGACTCACACCTGTGCAGGAGACCCTCACACTCACAAGTAGGTCTGTCTCAGTCTCATGGGGGTCGCTGCTCCTTTCCCTGGGTCCTGGTGTACACAAGGTTTTGTTCATGCCCTCCAGGAGTCTCTGGCAGCTATGAGGTTTGATTTTGAATGCAGTTGCATCCCTCTTACTGTCTTGTTGCTTCTCCTTTGCCCTTGGATGTGGGGTATCTTTTTTTGGTGGGTTCCAACATTATCCTGTTGATGATTGTTCAGCAGGTGATTGCAGTTTTGGTGTTCTTGCAGGAGAAGATGAGTGCATATCATGTAAGTGGTTGATCTGTAGCCTTTACTATGTATTTGCTTTTGTGAATTTTTTTGTTTTGGTTTTGGGGTTTCCTTCCTTTTTTTTTTTTTTTTTTTGACTGCACCATATAGCTTGTCGGATCTTAGTTCCCCAGCCAGGGATTGAATCCGGGCCCTCAGTGGTAAAAGTGCCAAGTCCTAACCACTAGACTGCCAGGGAATCCCCTATATTTGTATAGTAGGATTTTATCTTTCCTATAGATTTTTATTTTTCTTGTTGTAACCTTTCCTTTTCCTTAGAAACTATCTTTTAACATATATTTTAGGGTTGTTTTTAAGAGTTTATGATGAACTCTTTTAGCTTTTGCTTGTCTGAGAAGTTCTTTATCTTGCCTTCAATTTTAAATGATAATCTTGCTGAGTAATATATCTAGGTTGTAGGTTTTTTCTTTTCAGCACTTTAATATATCATTGCCAGTCCCTGATTGCTTGCAAAGTTTCTACAGAATAATCCAGTGAGCCTTATGAGGGTTCACTTGCCGCCTTTAGAATTCTCCCTTTATCTTTGCTACTGCTAAGTCGCTTCAGTCATGTCCAACTCTCTGCGACCCCATAGACAGCAGCCCACCAGGCTCCCCCATCCCTGTGATTCTCCAGGCAAGAACACTGGAGTGGGTCCCTTTATCTTTAACCTTTCCCATTTTAATTATGATATGTCTTGATGTACCTCTGTTTGGGTTCATTTTGTTTGGAACCGTCTATGCTTCCTGTCCTTGGATATCTCTTTTTCAGGTTTGGGAAAATTTCAGCCATAACTTCTTCAAATATATTTTCAACCCTTTTCTCTCTCCTCCTTCTTGGACCCTATAAGCAAATGTTAATATGTTTGTTGTTGTCCTAGAGGTCTCTTAAAAACTCTTCCCATTTTTTAAAATTTGTTTTTCTTTTTGTTGTTCTAATGGGGTGATTTCTATTATTTTGTCTTCCATACCACTTAAAAAGTGTTCTTCTGTATCACCAAGTCCACTGTTATTTCTTTCTACTGTATTTTTCATTTCAGTTATTGTATTCAGTTCTGACTTTTTTCTTTTTTTAGTTCCTTGTTAAAGTTCTCACTGTGTTCATCTGTTCTTTTCCCAAGTCCAATTACCATTCTGATTAGTAATGCTTTGAATTCTTTATTTAGTAAATTATTTACCAGTGTCATTAGTAGTTTTTTTTTTTTTTTCATGGGTTTTGTCTTGTTCTTTCATCTGAAGCAAATTCTTCTGTCTTGTTATTTTGCTTACTTTTCTGTTTCTCTATGAAACTTGGTGAAACAGTTACCTATTGCAGTCTTGTAGGGGTGTCTGTTGGGTCATCCCTAGTTAGTACCAGGTGCCTTTGGTAGGAGAGCTGGGTTTTATATGAACACGATTACATCTTCCTCCACGGAGTGCTGGCAGCTTTCAGCTTATTTGGGTCTAGGGATACAGACAGATGGTCTGGAACAGAGTCAAGTGTGAGCTGGGGCTTCTCTGCCCAGTGACCAATACCACCCGATTGTGGATGAGATCAGGTTCCGTGTTGCCGGAATACAAGGCCTGAGGATCAGGTCTGAGCTGGCTCTGTTTTCTCTAAGTATGTGTGCTCCCCCTCCCAGCGTTGGCACACTTGCCCTCGAGGGGGGCTGAAGCAAGAGGAGCACGTGTGGGCACTTGTCATGGATTGGGGTCCATGCCCTGTGGTTCTGGCACCATTTTAGAGTACCAGACTGCTGTTGATCCACTCTCTCCAGGAGTGCCCACAGTGGTTGCCTTTCCCTGTTCAGATGCTGCTTCGGGCCTGAGCCAGCTGCACCCTCTACAACTACATTCTCCACAGCCAGGGCAGCCCTTGCCCTAATGTGGAGCTCTTTTGTGGAGCAGGAAGGGCCAAGGCAGATGCCCTGTGTGGACTGGGCATGCACCGTGGATGCCCTATTACCAGTCAGAGTTCCAGACTGTTCCCAGTCCACCTCCTTTGCAGGCACCAGCAACGATTGCCCCTGACCTGTTTGGATGCTGCCCCAGATTCAAGCCACGCCGGTCCCCTGCAACTGTGCACTTCCGTTGGCTAAGGCAGCCCTTGTTATAGTGTGGAGCTGTGCCAGAGTGGCTGCTCAACTCGTCCAAGGTGTGTGCTGAGGTGGTAGTGGGAAACAGGCCAGAGACCTGCTCCCTCTGTCCTATTTCAGGAGTAAGCAAGCATCTGCTCACTCTTCATGAGTGGAGTCTAGGTTTCTTAGAGCCTGTCAGTCCCACTGGTTTTGAAACCACCTGAAGGGACTCACCTTCCTGGTGTTGGACCCCAGGGATAGGGAGCCCAGTAACTGGTTCCAGCTGATTGTTCCCTGGGAAGGGCCTCTGGGCCCGTGTGCGCTTTCGTCTTCTGCGCCCTCTCTCGGAAGGGGCGGGCAATTGCACGGACTTGCGTCCCTTCCCCTGCATTCAGTGTCACGTGCGTCTTTCTTACACCTTTGGTTATGGAAGAGTCTGAATGCCAGTCTCCATTTTGTTTTCGGTGATAACTGCTCCACACATAGATGTATTTTTGATGTGTTAGTAGGGGGAAGTGAGCTCTGTATCCTACTCTGCCATCTTGACCCCACCCCTCAAGTTTTTGGTTAAATAAGTTCACAATTTAAAAAAAAAGCTTTTGTTTCATTATCCTAGTTTTGCATATTTCAGAAGATGAGATAAATTAAACCAGGCAATTAGATATTATTTCAGATAAGAATTTTTTTACTTGAAGTGTAGTTGATTTATAGTGTATTAGTTTCTGGTGTGATTCAGTTATACACATATATATTCTTTTTCATATCTTTTCCATTATAGGTTATTATAAATAAGATACTGAATATATAGTTCCTTGTGTTGTACAGTCGGACCTTGTTGTTTACCTGTATTATATATAGTAGTTTGTATCTGCTCACCCCAAATTCCTGATTTTCTCTCCGTCTTGCTATTTTCCTTTTGATTTGTTTTCTGTGTTCATGAGTCTATTTCTGTTTTGTTAATAAATTCATTTGTGTCATATTTTAAATTCTGCATATGAGTAATATCATACATTGTCTTTCTCTGATTTATTTCACTTAGTATGATAATCTCTAAGTCTATTCATGTTGTTGCAAGTGGCATTATTTTATTTTTTCTGGCTCAGTCCATTGTGTGTGTGTGTGTGTGTACTACATCTTCTTTTTTATTTTTTTTTAATTGTGCTGGTGTATAATTGCTTTACAATGTTTTGTTAATTTCTGCTGTATGACAAAGTGAGTCAGCTATATGTATACATATCCCCTCCATCTCGGACTTCCCTTATCACCCCACTTTCTATCTGTTCATGTGTCAGTGGACATTTAGGTAGCTTCCATGTCTTGACTTTTGTAAATAGTGCTGCTTTGAACATTGGGGTACATGTATCTTTTTGAAATAGAGTTTTCTCTGGATATATGCCCAGAAGCAGAGTAGCTAGATCATACGGTAGCTTTTGTTAAGAAACCCCCATACTGTTTTCCATAGTGGCTGTACCAATTCACATTCCCACCAACAGTGTAAGAGGATTCTCTTTTCTGTACACCCTCTCCAGAATTTATTATTTGTAGACTTTTTAATGATGGCCATTCTAACCAGTGAGAGGTGATACCTCATTGTAATTACGATATACATTTCTCTGATAATTAATGGTGTTGCACATCAGATAAGAATTTTTAATTGAATAATTAAGGTTATACATATGCTGTGTAGCCTTATATCATCTGTATGTTTTAAAGTGCAGAATAAGCATCATTCCCAGGTAGTTAGAATATCAGCAGATTTCTTAAGATACTACATTCTATCAGCAGTAAGCCCATGTTTTTCAGTAGTGGTAGAAATAAGATTATTCCTATTTAGATCACACATGTTAAGTTGCTTCAGTCATATCTGACTCTTTGAAACCCTGTGGATTGTAGCCCGCCAGGCTTCTCTGTCCATGGAATTCTCCAGGCAAGAATTTTGGAGTGGGTAAGGCATGCCCTCCTCCCAGGGATCTTCCCAACCTAGGGATCAAACCCACAGCTCTTAAGTCTGCTGCATTGTCAGGCAGGTTCTTTACCACTAGCGCCACGTGAGAAGCCCACATAAAAGAGATCATACTTAATGGGTCAGACCTGTTAGAAAGAGGAGAGCCTAGCAAGAGATCAGAATAGCTCGCACAGTTGAGCCTTCTTTGGGTTCCCACAGTTTGAAGAGAAATGGCCTTCAGTAATAAAAGGAGTTAATTACTGATTGTATGTGGATTTGAAGATCTGTGAGGTTCCTTTTACATATAAATATGCTTTCTTCTTATCTGCCAACAGGTACAACTGTAACTGCTTTACGATTATTTAAGAATCTACCTGTAAGAAAGCAATTTTACTCAACTGCTAAAAAATGTAAAGATGAAATTAAAAAGATTCAAGATCTCCTTATAAGCTATGGTATACTTAAACCTGATGTAAGGATTGTTTTTATACATAACAAGGTAAGCATTATTGTACTTTCTACAGAATTTTTTGATACGTGACGTAGTAACGGGACAGTGCATTTTGTCTAAATCAGATGTGTAAGAGTCTTTCAAAATTTGTCCACATTTGTTTAGTTTTTTCTTTATTGTATAAAGAGCATCTTTGTTACCTCACATCTATATGAAATCTGATTGAACCTTTTATTTTTTAATTTCTAAGATAAGTTATTCCACCAAGAAACTTTTTCATCCAAGGAATGTTTGAGTGCTTCCTAAATATGAAGATGACTGAGACTTGTTATTTTCCTTTAAGAAGCTCACTGTTTAAAAACAAACAAATGAAAAAAAAAATAAAAATAAAAACAAACAAATGAAAAAAAAAGTTCACTGTTTAGTGATATTTTCTACCTTTTATTTTAAATGGTTTCTTCTTTGCAAGAGTTTTGTGTTTGCTTTTTAAAGGAAACTCTACTCATTTCTTTCCATTTTTCAAAGCAGGGCTGATGAGGAATTCCTCTTGTTGCTTGATAAATCTTAGGGGAAAGGAAGGTTTACATATCTTCTGAATGTTCTGTTTCATAAAATTCTACATGTACACCTCAAAATATTTACTGTAAGGAGAGTAGAAGTTTGTAAACCTGGTGGGGAGTAGAGAGGTAAAACTTATTGAGGGTGTGCACAGGGCCAGTGCCTGTGCTAGTTTCATGAAACTCCTGTACTCCACAGCAGCAGCTGAGTGAAGAGACATTATATCAACTTGCAGTGGTCCTCTACACTGGACTTAGAGAGGTTTGCTCAGTATTGCACAGCTGGTAAATGTTGAGATTGGTTTTGAAACTTTACATGCCTACTGAGTATAGATTCTTCACACTCTACTGTTTTGTCTTTGTATTTTAATACTATATTACATTGTGTAGTTCTTTTCTAGGTTTCAGAGCACTTAGAATAACCTTGTAGGGTAGACAGCCTTACCTCTATTTGTATAGGGAAGCTCAGAATGATCTAAGGAATTGTTCTTGTTAATAAATTTCCTTCTTAAACATCAACTAGCAGTTTTCCTGATTTTATCTCTGTTCGTGGCTGTGGTGGGTCTTTGTTGTTGCATGGGCTTTTCTGCAGTGACAGCGAGCAAGGGCTGCTCGCCAGTTACGGTGCACGGGCTTCTCATTTCAGTGGCTTATTTTGTGGCAGAGCATGGGCTCTAGGGCATGTGGGCTTCCGTAGTTGTGGCATGTGAGCTCAGTAGTGTTGGCTCCCGAGCTCTAGAGCGCAGGCTCAGTGGTTTTGGCACATGGGCTCAGTTGATCTGTGGCATGTGGAATCTTCCTGGATCAGGTATCGAACCTGTGTCTGCTGCATTGGCAGGCAGATGAGGGAAGCCCCGTTTTCTATTTTACGGTAAGTAATTCTACTGAGATCCAAGCACTTTTTCATCCAGTTTTCTTTCTACTCCATGTCTTTATGCTTGTTATTAAGAAGATTCCATATGTTTGTTTTTTTTTTTAATCTCCATTTTTCTTTTCTTTTTTAAAAATTTTATTATTATTTTACTTTACAATATTGCATTGGTTTTGCCATACATCAACACGCATCTGCCATGGGTGTACACGTATTCCCCATCCTGAACCCCCCTCCCAGCTCCCTCCCCATACCATCCCTGTGGGTCATCCCAGTGCACCAGCCCCAAGCTTCCTGTATCCATATGTTTTTTAATTTAATTATTTTTGGCTGCTCCAGGTCTTCATTGCTGCGAGCAGGCTTTCTCTAGTTGCAGTCCCTGGGCTTCTCGTTGCAGTGACTTCTCCTGTTGCGGCATGTGGGGTCTAGAGTGCATAAGCTTAGTGGTCATGGCGTGTGGGCTCAGTAGTTGTGCTGGGTGTGCCTAGTTGCCCCGCAGCATGTGGAGTCTTTCCAGACCAGGGATCAAACCCACGTCCCCTGCCTTGGCAGGCAGCTTCTTAACCGCTGGACCACCAGGGAAGTCCAAGAAGATTCTCATATTAAACCAAATTACAGTGGAATATTTATGATCAGAATTTTTAGTCATCTTAAAAAAATAAAAAAGAAAGAAAAACATTAAGAATAGTCAGCCACCTGTTACTGCTGGCATAGAGCTCAACCAAATGATACCTTGAAATCTCTTCCAGCTCTATCATGCTAGAATTCCTCAGGATGTTGATGGATGGAGGCTCATCCTGCTAATATAAATAACCCTATGACCTCTTGATCCAAAGAACATTTCATTATTAAAAGTTGAATGTACCCAAGTTAAGAAAATATCAAAGGCAAAAGAAAGAATGATCAGGAGAGGAAAACAGATGGCGAAAGGTAAAACATGAAGACAGGAGCTACGTTTTTATAGCAGAATAGTGACTACAACCAAAGAGAAAAGTTTTGAGGAAGAGAAAACAGAAGAATAAAATAAGATTATTGTCTAATGTAATGGAGATGAGTATTTGAAGTCAAATATATATCTTCTAAACTTAGGATAAGTTTATTATTTTCCCAACCTGTGTAAGATCATCAGTGTAGGTATTTTCTTTTGAAAATGGAAAGTAGTATTTTTCAATACAATGTATTTTATAACTTTTCATGTACACCATATCTGAGCTTATATTGAGCAAACACAGGTCTCTCAGTGGCCTTCAATAATTTCAGATGCAGTGCAAATCTTGGAGAGTATTGTACTATTAAAGTAATGTAATACTATCAAAAGTCTTACAATAAAATTATAAATCAGTTTGTGGACAGGAAGAGCCACATGAAAAGCTTAAAGGAAGGTAAAAACCTTCAAGTGGAAAATAGCACATGAAATAGTTTTATAATAATTGTGGACACAGTATGTTTAGTCTTTGTTTAATCAAAAGTTTCATCAGGCATCTTTTTTTTTAATGCACATGCTGAGGTAACTGGCTCTGCCTTCCTCTTGGGGAATTTGACATTTCTGAAGGTGCAAGTACTGTAAGTAAAATGTCACTGTCTTGGCATCAGTTTTTAGCATTGAGTATTTAAATAGAGCTAGATTATGAGACCTGAAGATAGTGCTGTATTTAAAAGTTTCTTATGACTTTAAAGTAAATTGTGCCTACTAATATAGCCCAAATAAAGTCTTGTAGTAAAATTAAGTATTACCTACACAAGTAAATCATGGACTCAGTTATATTTCTAAGCTTTTTTCTTTTAGTATAAATTATTATTTCACTCTTTTATTTCTTAGTATGCTGTTGTACCTCAAATGTTAAATATATTGTTTAAGTTCCAAAAATAGCATCAACACATTATCATAAATCTCTCTGAACATTGAGTTCTGCTCTACTCTTACAAATAATGCTTATGTTTATCATACTTTATGTGCTTTTCTGAGAAATTTTTTTTGCCTTAGCTTAAAATTTAAACATGGCAATATTGGTTTCTCTTCATTTGAAAAATTTTTTTCTGCATTACAAACAAACAATCATATTGCACATACTATGAGAAGTACTATTGCTATTTTGACATCTTGGATTAGTGTTCCTTCTTTTTATGAAGGTTTATAACCTGCCAAGACATTCTTTGAATACTGATAATGTTAATGTTCTTGCCAGTATGGTTATGTTAGAAAGAGGTATTTTTCTTCTTTCATCACCATGTTCCTTGAAAGCATATTGAATAATGAGACAGCCAAAGGGAAATAATTTACAAGTGGATTCAGTGACTTTATTTAAAGTAGATTTTATTTGGAGAAATGCTAGAGCCATTCCTTAGATAAGCACTACAGTCTTCAGCCTTAGTTTTGTAACTGAATCCCTGTGAGGTCCTGTTATATGTTTTTTTTTTTTTCATTTATAAAATAGTTATTTCACAGAATTAGGAGTTTTTCTCAATTTGGTAAGATCTGAAACCCACTTAATATTAGCTGTTTCATATGTTCATGAGTAATTTTACAGAGCAGTAGTTCAAACATAATGATAAATATGTGATTTCAAATAATGGATACTTTAATACTTCATACTTGTTGGGGAATATTTTCCTTTGCCTAAAGTATCATTTGTGTTTTTAAAAATTATTTTGAATTTAATTCTATCTTGATAATTAGAGGCCCACTGGTATTACAAAAGCTGAATTGGATATTATGGATATAAGGTCTTTCTGTTACAAGAGGGAAATTAATTAATGACTTTTTACCTATCTCTCCTTTATATGACATGACTGTTAAGGCTTATTGAGATTAATTTATTTATTTTTGAAGTCTGGAAGAATGATGACTAAGAATGAGAAAGAAGGGACACATTTATTGGGTAATAAACTGAAGATAAATAAATGGTAGTTTACAATCTGTATCCTGTACATTTGTGGTATTCCCTTTGTTCATTTTATTATACTTTGCATCTTTTAGCCTTTTACTCATATTTTTGAATGTCCCAGTTTTGTTTCACCTGTGCTGTGAGGAATCAAGGAAAAGTCTTTTGCCCGTAACTGGACCAGTGTTAAAGGCCACCTCCTTCTCCCATCCCCTCCAGTGTTGTGGAGGCAGTATAATCAAAGAGAAATTTCAGTTCAGGATTATGGTTTGAATGCTCCTTTCTTCTGAAGAATATATCCCTCCAGTTCCAATCTTGAAAGTTTGGGTGGAATTGTTTTTATTTATTTTTTCATTAGTGAAAGTGAATGTGCCTTCAGATATGTTTTAAGGTTAACTTGGGGCTAATTATCAATTATGATTGGTTGGTTGTCTTTTGGTTTGTTTTTACTTACAAATTAAGGATAAAATTTTTAATGGTTCTCATGTTTTCTTCTTTGTTATATTAAATTCTTTTACTTTTCACCTGACTTCTGAGAAATACTATATAGAAAAGATAAGAGACATATATAAGTCAAATTTTAGTTTAGTTGATTTCTAATTTTTATGTTTGCTGACACTATTTTTAAGAAATCTTTAAAGCCCTCTGCTGTCTCTCAGCAAGACTTATTCTGTGACTTTTTCCATAGCATTTTCTCTATCCCTATTATATGATTTTTGCTTTATTGGAAATGATTTGCATTCTCTCTCCCTGTCCCAACAGCCTTTTGTGGAAGGGAGGGCTGCATTTTACTTATATCTGTTTTCCTTTTAATTCTCACTTAGTATTACAAGATACTGAGTATGGATCATAAAAAAGAATGAAATGATGCCATAAAGGTTATCATACTGAGTGAAGTAAGCCAGAAAAAGACAAATACCATATGATGCAGCTTATATGTGGCATATAGAATATGACATAGATGAAGTTCTCTGTGAAACAGAAACAGACCCACAGATAGAGAAAACAAATTTGTGGTTGCCAAGTGGGAGTGGGGTGTGGGGGAAGGACAGACTGGCAGTTTGGTAATCATAAGTTTGTTTTCTATTTTCTGTGGGATCTATTTCTGTTTTGTATATAAGTTCATTTTTTTTTTTTTTTTAGATTTCACATATAAGCAATGTCACATAATATTTGTCTTTCTCTGACTCACTTAACTTCACTTAGTATGATAATCTCTAAGTCCATCCGTGTTTCTGCAAATGCCTTATTTCATTCCTTTACATGGCTGAGTAATATTCCAACTTTATGTCTTAGTGTGTATATATATATACACACACACAAATGGGACCTAACAAAGCTTTTGCACCACAAGGGAAACCATAAACAAAACAAAAGGACAACCTACAGAATGGGAGAAAATATTTACAAATGATATGACTAATAAGGCATTAATCTCCAAAATGTACAGAGAACTCATACACTCATTATCAAACAAAAAAAACAAACTACCCAATCAAAAAATGGGCAAAAGATCTAAGACATTTCTCCAAAGAAGACATACAGAGATGACCAAAAGGCACATGAGAAAATGCTTAACATTGCCAATTATTAGAGAAATGCAAATCAAAATGACTAGTACCGCTTTAAATTCATGATCACTAATCTTAGTACTGCCTGGTAGTCATACTGTTTTTGTGGTCTGTTTTCTCTCCTGGTCTCCTATATCCACAGTGCTTTAAGCCAATTTTACTGTATAAGCAAATCACCTGGGCATCTTGTTAACAGGTTCTGATTTAGTAGCTCAGCAAGGACTTGAGATTCTACATTTCCAACCAGTCCCCAGGTGGTACAGTTGCTGCTGGTCCATAATCCATATGTTGAGTTGCAAAATCCCAAAAAGCTATTTCATCTCTCTTCTCAGACAATCAAGTCTTTCTTCCCTGTCTTCACTCTTACTTGATCTTACATCCTATTTTACTGAGAAAATTGAGAGAACTTTTATAAACTATCCACCTGTCTGCAATTGTGCCCATAACATTCAACCTTCTCTTCTATTATTATAGATGCATGCCTCATGTTTTTAGGCAAGGCCAATTGCTTCACTTGGGCAAAGTTTCTTAAAATAAAGTGTCTGTATTCACTGTCTCCAATTAGCTTTCTTCCCATTCTCTCGAACCCACTCTAGTCAGACTTTCTCTTTGTACCACTCCACCAAAACTACTTTTACCAAGGTCACCACTGACTTTCAGATTTCTGAATCCAGTGGTCATTTCTCAGATTTTATCTTACTTAACGTTTACCACAGTTGATCTCATCCTTGAAACACTTTTCCACTTGGCTTCTAGGTCAACACACATCCTTGGTTTTTTCCCTCATCTTTCTACCATTTGTTATCAGTCTTCTAGTTCCCCTTCATATCCTGACTTGTAAACATTTAGTGTCCTGTGGCTCAACTGTGGAGTTTATGTATATAATTCATTCTCACATATATATATATAGTTACTCACACACATGTATGTGTTCATTTTCTTGATGAGTGCATCTCATGTTTCTGGGTGTCATTTATACAGTGATGACTCCTCAGTTTTTATCTCCATTCTGTAACTTTCCTGAACTCCAAACTCATAGATCTAACTACCTCCCCAAATTTCTCTTGGTTTAGTAATAAGCTCCTCACATTTAACATGACAAACAGTAAAGCTCCCTCCCTTGTCTCTCAGAATTGCTCTTTACATATCCTTCCCCATCAGTATATGAGAACTCTGTTTTTTCTCTTGGCAAACCAAAACGCTTAGGGTTATCCTTAACACTGATTCTCCCACACTTTAATCTGATAAAAGAGTAAATTCTGTTGGTCTGCATTCAAAATATATCTAAAATCTAACACTTTTCACCATGTGTGTGATCCAAGCCACCATGATCGCCCACCTGGATTTTTGTAGTAATTTTCTAATTCTCCCCACTTCCTACCTTGCTGTCTTTATTCTGAGCCTAACAGCTAAAGTGATTCTGTAAAAGAAACCCTGTGGACTGTAGCATGCCAGATTCCTCTTTCCATAGGGTTTCCCAGGTAATCATACTGGAATGGGTTTCCATTTCCTTCTTCAGGGGTTTTCCTGATCCAGGGATCGAACCTGTGTGTCGTGCATCGTGGGCAGATTCTTTACTACTGAGGCATCTGGAAGATTAGTAAACCTTTTTTGTAAAGAACCGCAGTATAAATATTTGGGGTTTTCTAACTCATACAGTTTGCCTCACAACTGTTCAGCTCTGCTGTTGTAGCATGAAAGTAGAGGTATTAAAACTTTACTTTAAAAAGCAGGTGGTAGGTTGGATTCAGTCCATAGGCTATAGTTTGCTGACCCGATATAGGTAATCTGACCCATTACTATGTCTGATCTCATTCATTTATTTTCTTGGCTCCAGCTAACTGGCCTCCTTGTTTTTTCATTGAACCTGCCAGTCATACTTCCAACTCAGGACCTTTTTATTTGTCGTTCATTTGCCTCAGACATTCTTCTGTATATCTGGCTCAATCCTTATCTCTCAGTTCTTTACTTAAAACTTCCTCAGTGACATTTTCTTTAGTCACCCTAAAACTATAACTGTTTCCCCACACACACACACGTTTTCCTGCTTTATTTTTCTTACTAAAACTTCTAACTAACATGCTGTATATTGTACCTACCTTAATTTATTGTCTTTCTTTCCTCCTCTAGATACAACTTCCATGAGGGGAGAGACTTCTGACTTTTTTCACTGATGTGTCCCTAGTGCTGACAGTAGTACTTCATGTAGGTACTCAAAAAATATATGTTAAATTAATGAGTGTGATCACGGGTTGAGAGCACGCAGGACAGGAGAATTCCATCCCATTGGTGGCACCAGCCCATACTGGTGCCACCAGTATGGTGTTAACATAGATATTGAAGCACTGGATTGTTAACATAGATATTAAAGCACCAAAGATACAGGGGTAGATGGTATCAATAGAATTAAAAATAACAACTGGAACAGAGAAGTGCAAAATATCAAGCATCAACTTTTATACTCAGACCTTTCCCTTTCTTTCTGGAGGCCTGCTTGAAAGTCACAGAAGAGGGAGGGCTGACTTAAGCCACTTGGCAGGTGGGTGTTAATTGCTTCAGTGGAGTAGGAACAACCTATCAAAGTGGTCTCACCTAGGATTCCACAAATGGGTGGGTCATGGGCTGATTTTACTACAGTATACTTTGCTAATAGGGATAAATGGATCAAAATCATTCTAGGTATAGGAATAGTATGAATATAAAAGATGGAGGTAGGAAAGTATTTAGAGGCAGTGAATAAGTCAAGTTATGTGAGTAGGTAGTTATATAAAGGAATACAGGAAGATAAATCCTGAAAGACAGTTGGAGTCTAGATTATAAAGGGTCTTTAATGCTAGGCTGTTTTTTTGTTTTGTTTTTAGTAGAAAATTGGGAGTAGGGAAGTGACTTGATCAAGGTGTTAACCTGTGGCGGTTAGTTTGGTAGTAACGTGCTGGGAGGAATTATAGGAAGCTATAAGCAGAGACCTTAGTTAGGAAACTATAACAAAAATCCAGACACTACGTGGCTGAATTAGGATAAACAGATTGGGCATGGAAAACAAAGAGGGTGATCACTATTGTGAGGAGAAATCCATGAGACTGCACGTAGATAATGAAGATACAAGGATGAGGATACCTGATTTATTTAACTTTATATGCTTAGGAAAATGGTAATATTACATCCCTGTTTTATTCCTGAATGGGTGCGTCTGTCTTTCTTTTCCAATATGTAGCACCTTCATGAATTCCCTGGTGGCTCAGAAGGTTAAAAAAAAAAAAAAAATCTGCCTGCAATGCAAGAGACCTGGATGTGATCCCTGGGTTAGGAAGATACCCTAGAGAAGGGAATAGCTACCCACTCCAGTATTCTTAGCTGGAGAATTCCATAGACAGAGGAGCCTGGTGGGCTACAGTTCATGTGGTTGCAAAGAATTGGACATGACTGAGTGACAATGCACTCATGAATTACTCTGGCATAATTTTGATTTCTCTCCAGAAAGAACCTAATAGAATCAAGCAAAACTTTGGAAGTGAAGTTATTTGTTACCTCATCAACAAAGTTTTTGTTGACTAGTCTGTTAAGAAAGAAAAGCTGATCAAGTCCATACTGGATATTATTTGTTAGCTTTAAAACTTGTTGCTTGTTTTTTAAATAAGAGGACAGAATTAGAAAAATAAAGAACCATAAGGTAATTGTTGGGATATTTGCCTGAACAGGATGTATGGGAAAAGAAATACCATCAACTAAGCATCAGGGAACCAGCTGATTATAGGAGTGTTGGCAGCTCAGAATCTGTGGATTTGGTCTTTTTTCTTTTTTTCAGTATTATTGTATTAAGAACTCTTAACATAAGATCTACACACTTGATAAATTTTTAAGTGTACAATATAGTATTGTTGAGTAGAGGTATGATGTACAGCAGGTCTCTGGAACTTACGAACCCTAACTGAAAGTTTATGCCTATTTGTTAGTAATTTCCAATTTTTTCCTACCCCTAGTCCTTGTTAATCACCATTCGACTCTTTGATGCTATGAATTTGTCCATTTTAGATGCCTAATATATATGGAATCATGCAGTATTTGTCTTTGTGTGACTAGTTTATTTCACTTGGCATAATGTTCCTCATGATTCATCCGTGTTGTCACATGTTGTAGAATTTCCTTCTCTTTTGAGGCCTAATAATATTTCATTGTATGTATATAATACATTTTCTTTATCCATTCATCCATCAGTGAACACTTAGGGTGTTTCCACATCTTGGTCATTGTAAATAGTGCTGTAGTGAACATGGGAATGCTAATATCTCTTTGAAATTTGCCTTTTGGAAAATACCCAGATATTGGATATCTAGGTCATATGATATTTCTATTTTTAATATTTGAAAGTATCTCCATTCTGTTTTCTGTATCAGCTGCACCATTTTGCATCTCCACAAACTATAAAGAGTTCTAGTTTCTCCACCAATATTCTTACCAATACTTGTTGTCTTTTCCTTTTTTTTTTTTTTTTTTTGGTAATAGCTATCCTGACAGGTGTGAGGTGATACCTCTTTGTGCTTTTGATTTGCATTTCACTCATGGTCAGTGATATTGAGCATTTTTCATATACCTGTTGACCATTTGTATTTCTTCTTTGGAGAAATGTCTATTTAAATCCTTAGCCTGTTTTTTTTGTTGGGTTATTAGATTCTTTTGCTTTTGCATTGTAGGAGTACCTTGTATATTTTGGATGTCAATCATCAGGTGTATAGTTTGTAAATGTTTTCTCCCATTTCATGGCTTGCCTTTTCACTTTGTTGATTGCTTCCTCTGTTGTGCAGGAGCGTCTTTATTTTATATAGTCCCACTTGACTATTTTTGCTTTTTGTTGCTTGTACTTTTGGTGTAATATCCAGGAAATAATTGTCAGGACCAGTGTCATAAAGCATTTCTTGTGTGTTCTTTTCTAGTTTTACAGTTTCAGGTGTTTAGTTATGTCTTTAATCTGTTTTAAGTTGATTTTTATGTGTGGAGTGATATAAAGGGTCCAGCTTTTGCATGAGGATATCCAGTTTTCTCAACACTGTTTATTGAAGAAGCTATCCTTTCCTCACTGTATTTTTGCCCCTTATCAGACATCAGTTGACCTTATATGCATGGATGTTTTACTGGGCTCTCTATTTTTTCTGTTGGTATTTATGTCTGTCTGTATGCTGCCATACTGTTTTGATTATTATAGCTTTTTAATGTATTTCAGCCTCAGGACCTGTGATGCCTCTTAGCTTTGTTCTTGTTTCTCAGGAATCATTTGACTATTCATGCTCTTTTATAGTTCCATATGAGTTTTAGAATTGTATTTTTCTACTTCTGTAAAAAAATACCACTGGGTTTAAAAAAAAAAAAGAGATTGCATTAAATCTGTAGATCACTTTGAGTAGTATAGAAATTTTAACAATGTTAAGTCTTCAAATACATGAGCACAGAATGCCTTTCCATTTGCATCATCTTTAGTTTCTTTCATTTGGTAGTTTTTATCATCATACAGGTCTTTCCCCTCATTAAATTTATTTCTAAGTATTTTTTTCTTCCTGTGCTATTGTTAAAAAGATTGTTTTTCTAATTTCCTTTTCAGATAATTCATTGTTAGTGAATAGAAACACAACCAATTTTTGTGTTCATTTTGTATCCTGTAATTTTATTGAATTTATTAGTTCTAACAGGGTTTTTATGGAGTCTTTAGGGTTTTCTAGAAATAGGACCTTGTCATCAGGAAACAGGGACGATTTCACTTATTCTTTTCTTGTTTGGATCCCTTTTATTGATTTATCTTTTTCTTGCCTAATTGCTTTGGCTAGGCCTTTTAGAACTCTGATGAATGGAAATAGCAATATGGGTATCCTTGCCCTTGTTACTGTGCTCAAAGGTAAAGCTTTCAGTTTTTCACTGCCGAGTACTGTGGGCTTTACCTAGACGGCTTTTATTATTTTGAATTTCTTTCCTTCCGTGGGCTTCCCTGGTGGATCAGCAGGTAAAACGTCTGCTTGCAGTGCAGGAGACCTGGATTCGAGCCTTGGGTCAGGAAGATCCCCTGGAGAAGGAAATGGCAACCCACTCCAGTACTCTTACCTGGAAAATGCCATGGATGGAGGAGCCTGGTAGGCTACAGTCAGTGGGATCGCAGAGAGTTGTACACAACTGAGCAACATCACTTCCTTCTATTCCTAGTTTGTTGAATGTTTTTAATTGTGAAGGTTCTTTCAGTTTTGTCTAAGGTTTTTTTCTGCATCTGTTGAGATGATCATGTGATTTTTATCCTTTATTTTGTTAATATGGTGTATTACATTAATTGAAATGGATATGTTGAACCATCCTTGCATCCTAGAGATAAATCTTGTTTGACTGTGGTGTATGATCTTTTTAATATGCTGTTGGTTTGATTTCTAGTATTCTGTTGAGAACATTTGCATCTGTATTTATCAGGGATGTTGATCAATTGTTTTCTGATAATATTCTTGTCTGGCTTTGATATCAAGATAATGCTGCCTTCATAAAATGAATTTGGAAGTTTTCTTCCTTCCTTCCTCTTCCTTCCTATTCAGTTTTTAGGAAGAGTTTGAGAAGAATTTATTTTACTTTAAATGTTCGGTAGAATTCACCAGTGATGCCATCTGATCCTAGAATTTTCTTTCTTGGAAGGTATTTGATTACTAATTCAAGCTTCATACTAGTTATAAGTTTCTTCAGGCTTTTTCTTCTTTCATAACTTAATCTTGATATGTTGAATGTTTCTAGGAATCGAGCCTTTCTTGTAGATTATCTAGTTTGTTGTCATATAATTGTTAATATTGTCTCATGATTATTTTTATTTCTGTGATATTGGTTGTAATATCTCTTCACTTTCAATATTCTTTATTTGAATGTATTTTTCTTAGACTAGCTAATAAGGGTCTATTAATTGTGTCTCTTTTTAAAAAACCGACTCTTGGTTTTGTTGGTTCTTTTTATGTTGTTTTTTTCTATTTTATATCTTGTTTATTTTCCACACTAATGTTTATTTTTTTCTTCTCCTGTCTTTAGGCTTAGTTTGTTTTTGTCTTTCTAGTTCTTGGAGATATATAGCTAGGGTGTTTATATGACATCTTTCTTTTTTAAAGTAAGTGTTTTTCTACAAACTTCCCTCTTAGTACTGCTTTTGCTGCCCCCTTAACTTTTGGTATGTTGTATTATCATTTTCCCTTGTCTCAAGGTATTTTATAACTTTCTTTTTTATTTTTTCTTTGACCCAGTGGTTGTTCAAGAGTATGTTGTTTAATTTCCACATATTGTGAATGTGTTCCTTTTTCTATTGATTTTTAGTTTCATTGCATTGTGATCAGAAAACGTACTTGGTATGTTTCAGCTTTTAAACTTTTTTAAGACTTGTTTTGTGACCTAACATATGATCTATGCTGAGAAAAATCCTCTTGAGCTTGGGAAGAATGTGTATTCTGTTGCTGTTGGGTTGAATGTTCTCCATATATCTGTTAGGTCCATTTGATCTGTATTGTTGTTCAAATCCTTTGTTTCCTTACTGACTTTCTGTCTAAATTTTCTGTCTGTTATTGGTCTTGATCTGAAAAAAGAAAAACTAGAGAAGCCTGTAAAGGATGGAGTTGCATTGCAGAAGAGATTGTTTGGGTGGCTTCCTTTAGAACACATTAGGGAGAAGAAAGAGTTGGTTTGGAGAGAAAAAGTCTCTTGAAAAACAAAATGTAATAGGAAGGTGTTCTATTCAGTGCACATAAAGAGGAAAAGCTGAAATCAAATATCATATAAAGCAGTACCAGCTTGACTTGCAAATAACCTTTTCTGTATGGTTAAATATGGGAGGATGTAATGATTGCCTCAGAGATCCAAGATTAAGGAGCTGATGAGATGAGACTTAACGTGGTGGTCCAGTGGCTAGGACTCTGTGCTCCCAATGCAGGGGGCCTGGGTTTTATCCCTGGTTGGGGAACTGGATCTCACATGCATAACTAAGACCCAACAGCCAAATAAATAAATATATATTAAAAAGAGCTGCGGAGAAGGCGATGGCACCCCACTCCAGTACTCTTGCCTGGAAAACCCCATGGACGGAGGAGTCTGGTAGGCTGCAGTCCGTGGGGTCACGAAGAGTCGGACACGACTGAGCAACTTCACTTTCACTTTTCACTTTCATGCATTGGAGAAGGAAATGGCAACCTACTCCGGTGTTCTTGCCTGGAGAATCCCAGGGACGGGTGAGCCTGATGGGCTGCCGTCTATGGGGTAGTACAGAGTCAGACGCGACTGAAGCAACTTAACAACAACAACAACAACAAAAAGAGCTGATCAGAAAGACCGATCTGAAAGATCTTTGCAAACAGTATTAAGAATACAAGTAATCTGAAAGCAGTTATTAAACTCTGGTTGGATTCAAAAAGGATTTTCAGAATAGGTGGTTTTAGAACTGGTTCTTGAGAAAGACCTCAGTGGGCAAAAGCATTCAGAGCATATGCAAGGTTAAGGAGTCATGAGAGATCAGAGAAAGCTTCTATAGGAAAGTAAGAGATGAGGCTGGAAAGGTTGAGTCTGAATTCTAAAGAATCTAGTGCACTTTACTTTAGAATATGAACTTCTTGCCAGGTGGTGAATGGAAACAAAATAAGGACATGTAGGGACTTCCCTGGAGGTCCAGTGGTTACTGCTTTGCCTTCCAGTGCAGGGGGTGTGGATTCAGTCCCTGGTCAGGGAGCTGGGATCCCACATGCCTCATGGTTGAGAAACCGAAATATAAATACAAACAATATTGTAATAAATTCAACAAAGACTTTATTTATTTTTTTAATTTTATTTTATTTAACTTTACAATATTGTATTGGTTTTGCCATATATCAAAATGAATCTGCCACAGGTATACATGTGTTCCCCATCCTGAACCCTCCTCCCTTCTCCCTCCCCATTCCATCCCTCTGGGTCATCCCAGTGCACCAGCCCCAAGCATCCAGTATCGTGCATCAAACCTGGACTGGCGATTCGTTTCATATATGATATTATACATATTTCAATGCCATTCTCCCAAATCATCCCACCCTCTCCCTCTCCCACAGAGTCCAAAAGACTGTTCTTTGCTGTCTCGTATACAGGGTTATTGTTACCATCTTTCTAAATTCCATATATATGCGTTAGTATACTGTATTGGTGTTTTTCTTTCTGACTTACTTCACTCTGTATAATAGGCTCCAGTTTCATCCACCTCATTAGAACTGATTCAAATGTATTCTTTTTAATGGCTGAGTAATACTCCATTGTGTATATGTACCACAGCTTTCTTATCCATTCATCTGCTGATGGACATCTAGGTTGGTAAATAGACATTTCTCCAAAGAAGACATACAGATGGCTAACAAACACATGAAAAGATGCTCAACACCACTCATTATCAGAGAAATGCAAATCAAAACCACTATGAGGTACCATTTCACGTCAGTCAGAATGGCTGCGATCCAAAAGTCTACAAATAATAAATGCTGGAGAGGGTGTGGAGAAAAGAGAACCCTCTTACACTGTTGGTGGGAATGCAAACTAGTACAGCCACTATGGAGAACAGTGTGGAGATTCCTTAAAAAACTGGAAAGAGAACTGCCTTATGATCCAGCAGTCCCACTGCTGGGCATACACACTGAGGAAACCAGAATTGAAAGAGACACGTGTACCCCAATGTTCATCGCAGCACTGTTTATAATAGCCAGGACATGGAAGCAACAAAGACTTTAAAAATGGTCCATGTAAAAAATTATTGTAAAAACTTTAAGGACATTTAGAAGGAGACTTAATAGAAAATGATAATTCTTATGGCATTTGGAGAATGGACCCAATTATGTTTTATAGTTGTGTAACAGAACAAGCTGGTTCAGTAGTCCAGGCAATTGCACAGAGTATGTGTAAGAGGTTATGGGCAAGAAAAACATTTCTGATGTAGATAAGATTTGATTAGCAATTGGAAATAATATTTCTTGCTTTAAAGACCATAAAGAGTATCTGCAATCTCCCTTTGAAAGTTATGCAAAATGTAACTTATGTTTTCAAGTTTTTGCTTAAATTTTTGACTTTTTTTTTACATGAATCAGAAAGTATGAAATAGGTAGAATGAAAAAATACTATGCATACTGTATTCCAAAACATGAATATAAAATAAACAATAAGCAGAGTAAAGTAGGCATTAGAGATTTTATTTCTTTTTCTTAAAGGGGGAGGGAGTGGTCTTTATCTTTTTTTCTTTTTGGTTGTACCATGGGTTTGTGGGATCTTAGTTCCCCGACCAGGGTTGAACTTGGGCCCTTTCATTGAAAGCACCAAGTCCTAACCACTGGACTGTCAGGGAATTCCTGCATAAGAGGCTTTAAATTTTGAATGTTCTAAATAAATTTTACCAGTTTTGAACTCTGGGCTACTTGCTGCTGCTACTGCTAAATCGTTTCAGTCGTGTCTGACTCTGTGCGACCCCAGAGATGGCAACCCACCTGGCTCCCCCGTCCCTGGGATTCTCCAGGCAAGAACACTGGACTGGGCTACTTAGTAAGAATCAAATTATATTAATGCTTATTATGTTAATAGAATGTGATATTCTTTTAACAATAGTATTTGTATAATGATGGAATAATATTAATTTTACACTGAACTCAAAACATTCAACAATAAAGTTTCTATAAGCTTCAGTAGTTAATGTTGTTATATTGCCAGTATAAAAAGAATCTTTTCTTATATTGTATTTTTGCTCCTGTTCTTTTTTGAACCATTCAGTGCAAATACATGTCCAAGAGTAGGTAGCAATATATGCAGATCCAATTACATTAACTAGTAAGACTTTGGAAGTAGTTAATACTTCTGACTTTTAAGAGATTGAAACATGAACTTCTTAGTACATCTCTCCAGATAATTTGCATGAAAAGTTTGGTTGCACAGTTCACCAATACATATATGATTTCATATTCTAGGATTCACCTTTGCTCAGGCAGTCTTATTAGCATTACAGTTTTTGGTTAATTGTGCATTATCCTTGCGTAACCTGCTTTTTCTCATTATCACAAATTGCTTTCACAGTTGAGCTTTACTAATTAAATACTGAATATTCTCATCTAGCTTCAGATAGTGTATGCCAATGAAGTAGAAACAGTGGTAAGATATATTTGGGTAACTTCAATCAATTACATGGTATGCATGTAATAATATTTTTTTTATTGAGATGTTTTTGCTCTGTCATCATACTGACTAGAGTCAGATTCTTACTTGGCACATCCAGATGCTCCAGCTTTGTGTGACCTAGATAGAAAACATATGGGGGTATGTGTGTGTATTTTTAGAACATGTTAAGCTATCAGCCTAATGGCAGAATATATGAAAAACTTCAGGAAATGAACAGATCTGTATTTTAGAAAATAATACAGGATTCGTGAAATGGTGGGGAAAGCAAACTAAAAACTTTGCTGTAAAAAATGTAGCATTTAAAAATTCTGTTATTTTCTATATCCTTAGCTTTTAATTACTACCTTTTATTGTTTAGTTCTTTAATAATAAGTCCCATTTTTAAAATGAATCTTAATTGCCTAAGTAATAGTGAAGGTTTAATTTATTGATAGACTTCTTTATCGTTAGCCTAACTATAAATACTTAGAAAATGCTTCTTAATCAGCTCGCTTGATCTGATGCAATAATTGCCCAGTGTGAAATAATGCTCTGGAACTACTAGCAGTATGTACTTAAATTCTTTTTTTCACATTCAGTGGTTCTCATGTTTCATAGCTTGTTTAGAACCCATTTCCTCAAGTGATCATTTTACAATTCTGTATACTAACTTCTTAGTAGGTCAGGCAGTGCATTAGCGTATTTGCATTAATCAGCAGTTAAGATTTATATCGGAGACATCACTAATACAAACTAAAATACATAATATGTTTCCATTAGAAATATCACAGGTTTTATAGCTGTATTAAGTGCAGGAAATTGAAAACATTAGTTTTCTTGAAATATTTTCATAGCTACTCATTTTAAATACATTCTGTACCTATGTATGAATCACAGAGCTAGCATAGCTTTAAAGAGAGAAATTTTCTGTGAATAAGTTTTTATTGCTCAGCTACTCTTTGTTAAAAATAACTTGTGACATAGAAGGTGTGAAGAAGATGACATTTAATTTCTATGCAGTTGCAGATTATTCAGAATCTGAACCTACTTTCTCTTGTTTTAAGCACTGTTCCTTAAATCAGCAGCTCCTGGCTGGCTTAAAATAATAGCCATAATAGCAAAAGCCAGCACCTCTGTGTTTTTTTACACTGACACACACATAAACACAAAGATGTGTGAAGCAAATGAAACGATTACAGTCTGGCAGTTTCTCAAAAAATAAACAGAGTTGCCACTTTACCTAGCTATTTCACTCCTAGGTATATACACAAGAAAAATGTATGTCACACAAAAACATGTACATGAATGTTTATAGCAGCATCTTTCATAATAGTCAAAAAGTGGGAGTAACCCACATGTCCATAAGAAGAGGCAATAATATTTCAAATGTATTTCCATATAGGGGAATATCATTTAGCCATTAAAAAGGCATGAAATCCTGACAAATGTCCAGGACCAGCCAGCTTCACAGGTGAATTTTAACAAACATTTAAAAGAGAATTAACACTTATCCTTCTCAGACTGTCTGCAGTAATGGAAGAAGGAATGCTTGCAAACTAATTCTACAAGACCAGCCTCACCCTGATACCAAAACCAGACAAAAGCACTAGAAAAAGAAGAAAATTACAGGTCAGTATCAGTAATGAACATAGATGCAAAAATATTCAATGAAACATTAGCAAGCCAAATTTAGCAATATGTTAAATGGATCATACACCATGATCACATGTAATTTATCTCAGAAGTGCAAGAATGATTCAGTATCCATGCTTCGATCAGTGTGATATACCACGTTAACAAATTGAAGGATAAAATTATATCATCATCTCAACAGGTGCAAAAAAAGCTATTCACAAAATTCAACATTCAAGTATGATTAAAAAAAAAAAAAAAAACCTCTCAACAAAGTAGATACAGAGAGAATGTACCTCACCTTGATAAAGGCCATACAAAACAATCTCACAGCTAGTATCATACTCAAAGGTGAAAATCTGACAGATTTTCCTCTGAGATCAGGAACAGGACAAGATTGCCCACTCTCACCACTTTTATTCAACATAGGATTGGAAGTCTTAGCCATGGTATTAAATAAGAAAAAGAATCCATATTGGAAAGAAGTAAAACTTTAATTCTTTGTGTATGATATGATACTATATATAGAAAATCCTAAAGATGCCCCCAGAAAACTACTAAAACTAATAAATAAATTCAGTGAAATTGTAGGTTGCAAAATTCACTTTCATAAACCTGTTGCATATCTATACATTCACAGTAAAGTATCAGAAAGGGAAATTAAGAAAACTACCCCATTTACAATTGCATCAAAAAAATAAAATGGCCAGAAATAAATTTAACCAAGGAGGTAATAAAAACCTGGACTCTGAAAACTATAAGATACTGATGAAAGAAATTGAAGACTACACAAACAAATGGAAAGATAAAACATGCCCATTCATCAGAAGAATCAATATTTTTAAATGACCACACTTCCCAAAGCAGTTTATGAATCAGTGCAATCCCTATCAAAGTACCAGTGGCATTTCTCACAGAACTAGAAGAAATAATTCTAAATTCTATATGGAAACACAGAAGACAAAATAACCAAAACAGTCTGAAGAAGAACAAAACGAGTTATCATGCTCCTTGATTTTACCCTATACTACAATGCTACAGTAATCCAAACAATATGATGCTGGCATGAAACCAGACACAAAGATCAATGGAAGAGAATAGAGTCCAGAAATGAACCCACAAGTATATGGCCAGGAGAAGGCAATGGCACCCCATTCCAGTACTTTTGCCTAGAAAATCCCATGGACAGAGGAGCCTGGTGGGCTGCAGTCCATGGGGTCGCTAGAGTCGGACACGACTGAGCGACTTCCCTTTCACTTTTCACTTTCATGCATTGGAGAAGGAAATGGCAACACACTCCAGTGTTCTTGCCTGGAGAATCCCAGGGAT
>NW_011495045.1:7123433-7123868 GCF_000754665.1 Bison bison bison | reverse complement strand
GCAAGTCTGTACTCTTAAATAATATCTGTCCTATTCCCCTAACCCTTCTGCCCTGTAAACTACCAATTTTACTTTGTTTCTATGAGTTTGTTATTAGATTGTACATAGGAGTGATCAGTTCAGTTCAGTCGCTCAGTCGTGTCCGACTCTTTGTGATCCCATGGACTGCACCACGCCAGGCTCCCCTGTCCATCACCAACTCCAAGAGATTGCTCAAACTTATGTCCATTGAGTTGATGATGCCATCCAACCATCTCATCCTCTGTTGTCCCCTTCTCCTCCCGCCTTCGATCTTTCCCAGCATCAGGGTCTTTTTCAGTGAGTCAGTTCTTTACATCAGGTGGCCAAAGTGTTGAAGTTTCAGCTTCAGCATCAGTCCTTCCAATGAATATTCAGGACTGATTTCCTTTAGGATTGATTAGTTGGATCTCCTTG
>NW_011495045.1:7103911-7123333 GCF_000754665.1 Bison bison bison | reverse complement strand
GACAGGTGTTCTTGCCTGGAGAATCCCAGGGATGGGGAGGCCTGGTGGGCTGCTGTCTATGGGGTCACACAGAGTCGGACACGACTGAAGTGACTTAGCAGTAGCAGCAGCAGTATATGGCCATTTGATCTACAGCAAAGGAGATAATATACAGGGAAAAGGTAGTCTCTTTAATATATGGTGTTGGGAAAACTGGACAGCTACTTGCAAAAGAATCAACTGGACTACTTTTTCACACAGTTTACAAAAATAAACTCAAAATGAATAAGACTTACATGTAAGATATGAAACCATAAAACTCCTAGAAGAAAACATAAGCAGCACATTCATTGGTCTGAGCAATATTTTTTTGGATCTCTCTCCTCAGGCAAAAAAACAGAAGCAAAAGTAAAATAATGGGACTACACTAAAAAGCTTTGCACACCAAGGGAAACTATCAACTAAATGAAAAGGCTTCCTATCAAATGGAAAAAGATATTTGTCAACAGTATATCTGATAAGGTATTTAATATCCAAAATATACAAAGAACTCAACATCAGAAACAAATAACCTGATTTAAAAATGGCAGAGGGCCTGAGTAGATGTTTTTCCAGAGAAGTCATATAGATGACCAACAGACACCTGAAAAGACGCTGAAAACCACCATTCATCAGGGAAGTGCAAACCAAAACCACAATGAGATATCACCTCACATCCGTCAGAAAGACTATTATCAAAAAGCAACAAATAACAAGTGCTGGTGAGGTTGTGGAGAAAAGGGAAACTTCATGCACTGCCATTGGGAATGTAAATTGGTACAGCCACTAAGGAACACAGCATGGAACTTTCTCAAAAAATTAAAAATATAACTATCACATCACCTATTCCACTTCTGAGTATTTTTCCAAAGAAAATAAAAACACTAACTTGACAAAATATATGCACCCCTTTGTCGTTGCAGCACTAGTTACGATAGTCAGTATATGGAAGGGTCCTAAATGCCCATGGACAGATAAATGGATGAAGAAGATGGAGTATATATACACGTTGGAATACTACTCAGCCATGAGAAAAGAATGAAATCTTACCATTTGCAACTATATAGATGGATATAGAGGGTTTTATGCTAAGAGAAATAAAACGGTGAAAGAGAAACTATGATTTCACTTAAATGCAGAGCCTAGAAAACAAAAGACCACACATAACCAAGCCAAAAGATTCATGGAGAACCAATAGGTGATTACCAGAGGGGAGGTGTTGGTGGCATGAAAATAAAAGGAGACAAAACCAAAAATAGTGACTGTATAAACTAAATAATGCTAATTAACTTGACTGATTCACACTGAGTTATAGAATTTGTTAGCTTTATTATTTCTTTAGATCATATAATATTAATTATGCTAGCTTCTTCCCTGACTATAAACTCAAAATTAAATTTGTATATTTTATATTTTACCCTTTTGTGCAAATTAAATTGTATAACTACTACAAGACACTCCTGAGACAATCTATAAGGTCTTCAGCATTATGTAGCTAAATAAAACTGGATTTTAAAAAAAGAATGAATTGCTAATACAAAGATAAAACTTGAAAAAGTTATGCTAAGTGAAGAAACTTAGTATTTCTAAATTTCTAAGCAACTCAGAAAAATTGTATGATTCCATTTACGTTAAATACCTAAAATAGGCAATTTATAAAGACAGATTAGTGATGGTCTCAGGCGAAGTGCAGAGACATGCGGAATGACTGCTAATGGGTACAGGGTTTCCTTTTGCAGTGGTAAAATTGTTCTGAAAAATTAGATTGTGGTGATTTGGTTGCACAACTCTGTAAATATACTAAAAACCATTGAATTGTTTACTTAAATTGAATCGTGTGCCAATTCTATTGTAATGAAACTGTTATTTTAAAGAAAAGAAAGAAAAGCAAAGGCTGCTTTGGCTTTCCTAAAATAATAGAGATCCATGTAGTGTTATGACAACCAGCAGTCTTAATATTTAAGCACAAAGAGCTAGTTTTCAACGCCATTAGGATTACTTTAGAAAAATGTATTCATTTGCTCACTCCTTCAGCAAATTGTTTACTGGACCCTTCTAAGTACTTGACACTGTTTCAGGTACTACGGATTCAGTCACATTCCCGATTCTCCTTCCTCTTCATGTGTAGTGAGTCGCCAAGTCACATCAAGTCTATTTCATGCCCTTCAGTCTATCTCTGTTGTCTTGTACTCTTAGCATTGTGGCTTAGTTCTGTTACCTGGTCCAGTATTTCTTAGCCATAGTGTTAATGTTAGTAGGATACTAAAGTTTGCACATGTTTTATCTTTTAAAAAATTAGAGAAGTAATCTTATAAATACCACTTTTACTGACTTGCATTCCATTGTGTTTTTGTGAGTGGAAGAGAAAGCAGCTTTGTTGTATCTAGTGTGCCAGAAATAACACACCATCTTCAGTGCCTATGAGAATATTTTGTGACTCTGAACCTCATCCATTTTGTATGTGCTCAGTAAAATTTGAGATTCTCTGAGTTGAAATATTACAGTCACGTTTTTTAATCCATATTGCTTTAGTTTAAGATCTCACTAAATCACTCTTGCCAGAGATCTTTTTCCTAATTGAGATACATTTGACATAAAACTGTGTAATTTAAGGTGTATAACATGTTGACTTGATACATTTATATTATAATATGATTGCCATTGTAGCAGTAATTGCATGTCTATCACATTAATTTGTCTTTTTAGTGGTTGGAGTAATTAGGTTTATTAGTCTCTCAGCAAGTTTGAGGGTTATAATACAAAATTATTGTCTGTATTCACTGTACTGTGAATCACTAGGACTTATTACTTATTAGATCACTAGGACTTATTTACTACTCATTGCAAGTCTGTACTCTTAAATAATATCTGTCCTATTCCCCTAACCCTTCTGCCCTGTAAACTACCAATTTTACTTTGTTTCTATGAGTTTGTTATTAGATTGTACATAGGAGTGATCAGTTCAGTTCAGTCGCTCAGTCGTGTCCGACTCTTTGTGATCCCATGGACTGCACCACGCCAGGCTCCCCTGTCCTTCACCAACTCCTAGAGCTTGCTCAAACTTATGTCCATTGAGTTGATGATGCCATCCAACCATCTCATCCTCTGTTGTCCCCTTCTCCTCCCGCCTTCGATCTTTCCCAGCATCAGGGTCTTTTTCAGTGAGTCAGTTCTTTACATCAGGTGGCCAAAGTGTTGAAGTTTCAGCTTCAGCATCAGTCCTTCCAATGAATATTCAGGACTGATTTCCTTTAGGATTGATTAGTTGGATCTCCTTGTAGTCCAAGGGACTCTCAAGAGTCTTCTCCAACACCACAGTTCAAAAGCATCAATTCTTTGGCATTCAGCTTTCTTTATAGTCCAGCTCTCACATCAATACATGACTACTAGAAAAACCATAGCTTTGACTAGACAGATCTTTGTTGGCAAAGTAATGTCTCTGCTTTTTAATATGGTATCATCTAGGTTGGTCATAGCTTTTCTTCCAAGGAGCAGGCATCTTTTAATTTCATGGCTTTAGTTACCATCTGCAGTGATTCTGGAGCCTAAGAAAATAAAGTCTCTCACTGTTTTCCATTGTTTCCCATCTATTTGCCATGAAGTGTTGGGACTGGATGCTATGATCTTAGTTTTTTGAATGTTGAGTTTTAAGCCAACTTTTTCACTCTCCTCTTTCACTTTCATCAAGAGGCTCTTTAGTTCTCTTCTTCACTTTCTTCCGTAAGGGGGGTGTCATCTGCATATCTGAGGTTATTAATATTTCTCCTGCAGTCTTGATTCCAGCTTGTGCTTCATTCAGTCTGGCATTTTGCATGATGTATTCTGTATGTAAGTTAAATAAACAGGGTGGCAATAGACAGCCTTGACATATTCCTTTCCCAGTTTGCAACTAGTCTGTTGTTCCATGTCTGTTTCTTACTGCTGCATATGAGTAATATCACACAATATTTGTTTTTGTCTCACTTATCTCACTTAGCAGAAAGTCCTCAAGGTCCAAAGATCTCTTTCTAACATCCATATCTGATCATGGTATTTTTCCCAATTAGGTTTGTCCATTGATTCTGCACTGTGGATAAAAGAAACTGTAAACTTCTTTCTTTGCCTGATGTGCTAGGTCATTGATGATCTTGTTCTTGTCTATCTGGTATCTGTCCAGCTTCATCTCCAGCAAGGCATATCTCTATGCTTTCACGCCTTTGCCTGTGCTCTTCTACCGATCACAAATGCCCTTCCTATAACTTGTGGGTGTCAAACTCCTTTCAGGTCTCACCACACACACAACTGCTCTGTGAAGTAGACTTAGGTTTCATCTACAATGTTCCCACTATATTTTATATTTGCAGTTTTCACAATGCATTATAATTATTTTAATACCTCATTCTCCTTTTGTATTTTTAGCTTCTTGAAAGCTGGGACTTTGTCCTCCTATCTTTGTATTCCCAGCTTTTAGGATTCCCAGGAATCTAGTACAAAGTAGCGGAGAAGGCAATGGCACCCCACTCCAGTACTCTTGCCTGGAAAGTCCCATGGATGGAGGAGCCTGGGAGGCTGCAGTCCATGGGGTCGCGAAGAGTCGAACACGACTGAGCGACTTCACTTTCACTTTTCACTTTCATGCACTGGAGAAGGAAATGGCAACCCACTCCAGTGTTCTTGCCTGGAGAATCCCAGGGACGGGGGAGCCTGGTGGGCTGCCGTCTATGGGGTCGCACAGAGTCGGACATGACTGGAGTGACTTAGCATCAGCAGCAGTACAAAGTAGATGTTTAATAAATATTTGCTGAGTAAATTTAGAAGTTTCTCCAAAAATTTTAATTTAACTAGAGCATTTATATATTACATGATGAAATTGAAGATTAAAAATACTTATATGACAGCCTGTGTTTCCTGGAGCAGTTCCAATTTTAAAGAGTCTAGATTCTTGAAGTGTTAATGTAGTTACCAAGACATAATTTTTTGTTGAAAAATATACACATTGAAGCTATATGTTAATTTTTAAATTTTTTACAACTTATTTTTCCATTTGATTTCATGTACTTTTTAAAAATTTTCTAATTAAAGTCTTTTTTTCTAGTTCAGATCACTTTCAAAACAATAGATAATGAAAAATTGGCATGTACAACAGAAAAAACCTAAATTTTAGTTCTGTCCTTTTAATGTGCACTTTGGGACAAATAACTGCCTATCTGTATTTGTATGAATATTAATAAATAAAAATTATTGGAAATTTAGAAATCCTTAGGTATAAGGATTAACAAAAGGCATTTGCCATCTGCCTCTACTGAGATTCCTGGTGGACTTCCCTGGTGGCTCAGATGGTAAAGCGTTTGCCTACAATGCAGGAGACCCGGGTTCAGTCCCTGGGTCGGGAAGATCCCCTGGAGAAGGAAATGGCAACCCACTCCAGTATTCTTGCCTAGAAATCCCATGGATGGAAGAGCCTGGTAGGCTACAGTCCATGGGGTCCGCAAAGAGTCGGACACGACTGAGTGACTTTCTTTCTTTCTTTAGGTATAAGGATTACCAATAATCTTATCAATAATAAGATCTAGGATGCTGTGAGAGTAGCTCCCAGTCTTTTTGGACTTCTGTTATTCTGGTGTGATTTCTTTAATATGGAGACCCTGCTTTTACTCCTTGTCCTTCTTCTAACAGTAGATTATTTATTTAACTTTAAATGAATTTTTAAAATAATTTTGAGAATGTATTAGTACTCTCAAGAAACTGGGTATTTCATAACATATCACATATTCATACATGAAAATGCATTTGTCAAAGACACTATTTGAGAATTCCCAATTAGGATCTGGAGTTGGCTGTAACTTATTACTATCTTTGACTAGTGAGGAAAGAGATATTGGCAAAGTAAAAGTTTGGAGCCAGAAAGGTTAGGTGTAAATCATGATTCTTTGAGTGAATAAATCTCTTTGAGCCTGTTTCCTCATCTGCAAAATGAAATACTAATACCTGCCTGAAATGGTTGTGAAAATTAACGGTTTCTATGATGGTAGTTAGTGCCTACTAAGTAAATTTTTCATAAATTGTAACTCCTACTTGCTTAGTATTAATAAAACCCTGAGAATAGATAAAAGGGTTTCCTGTTACACTAATTATTGGGTAATTTGTCTTCTTGAGCCGTTGTTACACTGTTTTCCCAAGGAGATTGGTCTTTGAGATTCTAAAAACAAAAGTGGCTTACAGATATACAGATCAAGAAGCAGAGTCAGGGACTGTTATCTTCTTGTCCTTCACTACTATCCCCTGACATGCCAGTTAAAGAACAACATAAATTCATTTGCTTCCCCTTTCATTTTATTATGTATAATAATGTTAGTATATTTTCCTGCCTACATAGGTTCCTGGTTATGTTAAGGAATTCATTTGGCTAGGATCCTTTGATCTAGCCAGTCAGAGTGTCTCTCTTTTAAACTTTCTCCACAATCAGATATTTAAATCAGTGTCGTTTTGCAAATAACCTTTTGTGACAAGTAACAAATAACCTTTCTACATTACAAAAAAAGAAAAAAGAGGGAGAGAGAAAGAACAAAGGAGAACGTTTTCAATTCCCTCTGTTTGATTCTACAAGCCTGCTTGTGTAAACCCATTTCCCTCACTGCTTTTTATTCAAGAGTGTCATCAAGAGCTTTCCTTGATCCACCTGCCTCCAGTTATTACTGTCCACTTTACAGCCAAACTTCCTAAAAGAGCTGTCCCTTTCATATGTTTTCCGTATAGTCACTATCCAGTAACTAAAATTTGGCTTCATTTACCCCAGAACTGCTTTCACTGCTGATTGCTAAATCCTGTGGCCATGTCTCTCTCCTCGCAGTGAGCAGTGGCTGCTTTCTCGTTCTGGCGCATGGGTTCTCATTGTGGTGGCTTCTCCTGTTGCGGAGCACGGGCTCTAGGGCACCAGGCTTCATTCATTGTGGCACGTGGGCTCGTTAGTCACAGTGCATGGCTTGTTGCTCTGTGGCATGTGGGATCTTCGTGAATCAGGGATCAACCTGCATTTCCTGCATTGACAGGCAGTTTCTTTATCACTGAGCTACCAGGGAAGCCCTACTTCCTAAAAAGCCTCTTTGGTCAGTGTACCATACTGTCCTGTGGCTCTTCTTGCCTCTGTGTCAGTGCTTTTCAGTCTCTTCCTCTTCCTCTGCCTGACTCTTGAATGTTGATGTTTTCTCCTAAGCCCTTGACACATTTTCTGTAGGATTTAAGACTTCTAAGTGAATATTTGTTGAATGAATGTGTCTATATATTGATAGTTTCTCAAGAGATTTGACTATAACTGAACCTCATTAACTGAAAAAATGTCAGTATGTTACAACATGCACTTCACAGCCACACTTTAGTGCTGTCTGTCTGAGCCATGATTCTCTTAAGCTACTACATGCTTGTAGTGAAAAAAATACAAGTCCATTATTCAGCCTTTCTGTCTGTGAAGTTTAGTTAGCTTTTTTAAAGTTCTCTGTATATAAATGGTAATTTTAAAAAGCATGCGTTACCCTAAATTTTTATACCAGGTTAACTGTTTACAGAAATTTTATAGCATTGATGTCCGTCCTCAATAAAACAGTAATGTTTACTTGAAGTAGCAATTTAATTTAAATGCACTCTGCAATATATATTCTGAAGTTTAGGATTAGAAGGGGGGAGAAAATTAATATTTAATGAAATTTTTTCATGCCAGGCTCTGGCCTGTGTGTTTACCTACATTGTATATTTTCATTTTCTAACACTCTGGGAGATAAGTATTTTTAGTCATCTCATAGAGAAAACAAAATTAAGGTTAAGGTAAGTTAAAATAGACTCTACACTACAGGATATACAGCTACTGAAACTCAGAACCAGGCTTCTCTCAAACTTTATAGCCTATAGATACCTTATAAATGATGCAGAAAATATAAACTAGGGATGAATGCTAAATACAGAAATATATTTTGTAAGTACTTGAGTTAACTAAATCCAAGTTGTGCTAAAAGTTGTCTGTGTCGTTTTGTCCCTAGGCAATTATTTGGCAGAAAACTAGAGTATCAGATCATAAAATGGCTCTCATGTCTGTTCTGGGGACTGCTGTTATGGGCAATATGGAATCCTTTCAGTACCACTGTGAAGAATCTCAGGTATACAACAAAGATGTTCTTTAATAATTCTAATTTACCACTGAAGCTGTTTAATTATGTCCTTTTTGTCGGGTTGAGGTAACAAGAAGTGTCTCTTTAAAAATTTTAATGACAAAGGATGTATGAGCTCATATTAAATCTCTTTTCCCTGCCCTACTTCCTGTTTTTATCTCTTCTGTTTATTGTTTTTAATTTTAAGTATCATGGTTACATTAGTTGTTTAAGTGATTTTCAGTTTAGAATCTTCATCTCTTTGCTTTCCTCAATGAAAGAAACGGAGTTGAGCCCTCTTACCTTTGTTTTCCCTTTCCCATCTTGAGTATGTCTTCCAGCTTTATTTTCCGACCTGTCGGCTCTAGAGAGTCTCTTGAGTCCCTGTAGCGCTGGATGAGGCCACTAACACTCCCAGTCTTGCTTGCTCGCTCTCTGTCGTGCCCGCTCCACTCTCAGGTCATCTAGCTTCAGAACCTGTGTCTTATGTAACCATTTTTCATTTGAAGATTCATGTTAAAAGTTGAAAACTTGTATGGACTATACATTATTATGACTTCTTTTCTTTTCTATAATTTGTTGCAGTCTCTTGGCTACTAGTTCCCCTCCTATTCTCTTGTATAATATTGAGTTCTTAATAATTATCATTTTATTAGTGTCTTGGATGGAGCTTGTGCTCAATTAATGTATTAAGAATTCTCTCTACTTTAGAAGGTAGCCATGATCTGACTTGGGTTCTGTTTTTCAGAGCACCCTTAATAGTTGTTTAATAGTTTAGACACTAGTGCCGTTTTGGACTGGTCCTCTTGGCTGACTTGGGATAGGAAGGGTACTGTCTAAATTTTGCTGGGTTCTTGTGGTTTCCTAGAACTTCGTTGCCCATGCTGGTAATCCAGGAAGCTTGTGACAGGAGATTCAGACGTGCTACCTATGTTCTGCTTTAGAGAGTCTACCTGTCATAGTTTCGTCTGAAGACCAGCAGCATTAGCATTGCTTGGAAACTTGTTAGTTTGACAGACTGAGTAGGGGACAGACGTCTTTACTTTGGTAAAGGAGTACAAGAGGAGCTATTAGACAGCAGCATGGAAGTTAGCTGAAATATTTTATCAAGTTTTGAATGTGGTAAGATTAAAAAATTTGAGCATTTAGAGATGAAAGAAATAAAGGCTGTACACCTATATCTTAGCATCACTGGTGTGTGTTGTATAGATGGAAATGAAATTAATCAGACGGGATAGAGAGCAAGAAAAAGGGGTCTGATGAGGAGACTGAGGGAGACTATCTCCCTTATAGGCTGTAAGCAAAGGGAGAGAAAATCTCCCTAAAGAGGAAGTTTCAGAGAGGAAGTAGAAAATCCAAAAGAGAAGGCTGAAACAGTGTCATGCTTCCCAAAGGAGAGAATTCCATTGGTGTCAGGGTCTGCAGAGAGTCAGGTAGACACAGTAGAGCTAAGTGTCTATTGGAGTTGGTCATTGAGGTAGAAGCTAGATGATAGAAGGCTGGAAGTGAAGGGAGGGAGAGAAGGGTTCATAGTTGAAGAGCAATCAGGGGAGTATTCTTTGTTTATATTTTGCCTTTGATTTTCGTTTTGCTTTTTACTTGAGTGATACTTGGGTATAGAATCTTATAAGGCCTATCTTATTTTTTATTTTATTGCACTGATTTAGTCTCTTACAGAGATTTTTTTTCCCCACAAACTAGCCTGATTTTCACTTTTTGTAACATTTTATAAGACTTTGCCATTTGATTTTAGTTTTCCATATAAGTTACATGGTAAGCATGGTAAGCGTTCATTCTTAAGGTTATCTATCTTAAACCATTTTTAAAGCTCAGTATTTGGAAGTAATACTATTTATTCAGTGGCCAACCAAGATGGTGTGGAAGAAAAACACTAGCAATATTACTGATGTTTTCTTCATTTTAATCTTTATTCTTACCTATTCTGTTTTTTTTTTTTCCCCCATCAACAAGCCTAGTAAGTCTTTCAGAGGGTGAACAGCTCTCCCTGATGCTCAGCAGGTGCTTTAAGAAGGCTCTCATATTACTTGGTAAATTATGCAACCATTTATAAGGGTTGTGAAGTTTTATAGTTAATTAAGTAGTTTCATTTTATAATGGATTATCTTGCTATATGTATTAACTTTTTTTAATTGGCGCAGTTTGGCTCTGTGACAGTAACGCACTTAGTGTTCTAAAGTTGGTAATGCATCCATCTCCTTAAACACTTATTTCCAAGGGTAGGGATAGCCACAGACATAGGTGGCAGCCTACAGCCTGTGTTGGTAGGGAGCCTCATGGTTTCTACTTAACTAAAAATAGCAAACCCCCTGACACTCTTGCTTTTTTAAACCTAAGCAGAAAATTTCTCACTATTACTGTTTCTTAACAGGTTAATAAAACATCTGATTCCAGTTGTTTCAGATAAGAAATTTTATAGGCCTGTATTTTGAATAATTTGATCAAGATCATATTAGTAGTGTAGCTGGAGTTTAAACCATTTCAGTCTGGCTCTTTGCTGTATTCCTAACAGTTCTTTGTATTATCTCTAAAAGTAGGAGCATTTTCCTTGCTTTCTGTTCACTAAATCTCTCTTCCTTTTCATACATTTGTGAAATAGTTTTCTAAACAAAAATGAAGATAAAGTACATTGCAGTGTGTCAAAGAGTAAGAGATCTTTTTTTCCTTCAGTAATGAAAAACTAGTCAGATTGACTTCATGGCATACTCAAAATAAAGATAGAAACAGCTACTTCTTTACAGAAAATGGTGGCTGAAAAGAAAGGGATGAACAGCCAGAGGAAAGTTACATTATAAGGGAAGAAATTTTTTTGAAAATAGTAGGAAATAGGGTTGAGCAGAGAGCAGCAGTATTTATACTGTATGTCCTATGACAATAAGATATGTATTCATGAAACTTTAATGAATGCCAGTTTTCCCTTAAAATTGCAAGAAGGGAGAGTTAGCTGAGAACACCAATTTAACATGCTTCAGTAATTTAAGTTTAATGCTCATGACATGGTTATCAAGAAGTTTATGGCTGTTTAGACCTTAAAATGAAAATCCATTTGTTAATTTTGATTATACCTTTAAATGTATATAACCAGATCCATGGACTCATGTTTACTGTTGACATTGCATATCAATACTATAATTATTTATTACAATTGTAGATTTTTCTAAGTGGATTTCTTCCAAAGCATGATGCAGACCACTCTTGCACAAGTCTTTCAACCCCAGAAAGGAGTTTCATCTTTATAAACAGTCGACCAGTACACCAAAAAGATATATTGAAGGTAATCTTTTTAAGAAAAAAGTAATTTGTCAGCTTCTTATAAGGACTATTTGTAATAATTTGTTCTAAAATAAGGAAAAGGAAAAATTATAGTATGGCGCTTCCCTAGTGGCTCAGATGATTAAGAATCTGCCTGCAATGTAGGAGACCTGGGTTCAATCCCTGGATTAGGAAGATCCCCTGTAGTAGGGAATGGTTACCCACTCCAGTATTCTTGCCTGGAGAATTCCATGGACAGAGGAGCCTGGCAGGCTACAAAGAGTCAGAAACAACTGAACAACTAACACTTCACTTTCACTTTTCACCTTACATACGACTCTTCACAACAATTCCGTGGTGAATTATTATCCTTATTTATAGTGAAGAAGGTCTTCTCTTGTGGCTCAGCTGGTAAAGAATCCACCTGCTATGCAGGAAACCTGGGTTCGATCCCTGGGTTGGGAAGATCCCCTGGAGAAGGGACAGGCCACCGACTCCAGTATTCTGGCCTAGAGAATTCCATGGACTGTATAGTCCTAGGGTTTGCAAAGAGTCAGACATGACTGAGTGACTTTCACTTTTACTTTCATAGTGAAGAAACTGAATGTTAGTGACTACCTTAGACCACATAGCCGGGAAGTAACAGAATTTGAATTTGAACTCAGGACTTTGAAAACACCCATGACACTGTGATCTTTTCCATGAAGTCAGTTGCACTGGATGCATGCTTGCACTTCGTGTTACGTAAATTCAAAGCTTCTAAATGAGCTTTAGTATTTAGATACTACTTTTCCTAATAAGCAGTTACATCCACTCAGTTTCTCAGTTGAATGTGCTTCTTCTGGTGGTATTTTAAGGATAATATTACTTAAATAATGCTATCTTTATAAATACTTTAAAGAATAATAATACTTTAGTATATTTCTGTCATTTTTTGTCTTCATTACATGTATTTCTAGCTGATCCGACATTATTACAATCTGAAATGTCTAAAGGAATCTACTCGTTTGTATCCCATTTTCTTTCTGAAAATTGACGTTCCAACAGCTGATGTAGATGTGAATTTAACACCTGATAAAAGTCAAGTATTGTTACAGAATAAGGTAACCTTTTTCAGATAATTTTTTGTATTATTTATAAACTTATGCAATCCTAGCTGTTTTCATATGAAAAAGATTTACTTTTCTGTATAGATGTTTTTAATGTTAGTCTCATAATTTCCCCTAATACTTGTTAATTTGTATTTTTAGGAATCTGTTTTAATCGCTCTTGAAAATCTGATGACGACTCGTTACGGATCACTACCTAGTACAAATTCTTACGAAAGTAATAAAACAGATGTTTCCTCAGCTGACATGGTTGTTAGTAAAACAACAGAAACAGATGTGCTTCTTACTAAGATGGAAACATCTGGAAATAATTATCCAAATGTTGATACTTCAGCCATTCCTTTCCAAAATGATGTGCGTAATGATACATCTGGGGAAAACACTAATTATTGTTTAAATCATCAGGTACATATTGGTGACCATTATGATGATTATTTTAATAGTGAAAATTCTAGCATTGATAAGAATGATGGAAATGCATTTAAAGAAATCCCAGAGAATAAGTCATCGTGTGAGGACACCCAAGAGAAGAATGGTGAAACTTGGTCTGTGGATTCTGTTGGGCAAGCCCAATCAGAAAATGGCAATAAAGGCCACAGAGATGAGAGTGGAGAAAATGAAGAAGCAGCAGTTCCTGAGAAGTCTGCGGAAATTTGTGTAGATGACTGGAGCAAAGGAAATATACTTAATTCTAGAGGAGAAAACATTGAACCTGTGAAAATTTTAGTGCCTCAAAAAAGTTTAGTGAGTAATGTAAATAGTAATAATAATAATACAAGTCCTGAACAAAAGAATCTCTGTGAAAGTTCCTGTGACAAAAATTCAAATGTGGTAGATAACAAATCTGGACAGCTTACAGCTTATGATTTAATTAGCAATCGAGTAATCAAGAAACCCATGTCAGCAAGCGCCCTTTTTGTTCAAGATCATCGTGCTCAGTTTCTCACAGAAAATTCCAAGACCAGTTTGGAAGATGCAACAGTACAAATTGAAGAACTGTGGAAGACATTGAGTGAAGAGGAAAAACTGAAGTAAGTTTCCAGAGCTTTCATGTGACCTGAATGCTCAGATATTTCCATTCTATATGACTCACTGGGTTGAAAAAGCTTCTTTTTCTTCTTATTTATGGAAAAGCAGAATGGAAAATACCTTGTGGCTTGTCCTAGAGTACTTTTTTGACATCACTTTTTTGGGGGTTAATTTAGAGATTTTTACTTTCTTTTTTTTCTTTTTGCTTGTTTTTTATTTTGGTATAAAACTACTTTCTGGTTTAAGTTTGTAATTAAAAGTTTTACATTCTTAAGACTACCATTTTCTTCTATTTCTTTTTTATACTAATCTTCCTATTATAGGACTTTTTTAAACTTTTCTATTAGAACCGGGTTTCTTTTTTAAGATCTTGAATATTCCCTTTTTAAATTGTTCTTTAAAACATGTAACAATACAAAAAGTATAACGTTGCAGATTTAATTCAGTGATTTTAATACTCTTCCTTATACTCTTCAGTATAACTCAAAAGACTTTCTTCTAAAATCTTTTATTTATTGGCAACTTATAAACTATGGTGGGTTTGGAGGAGTAGGTAAAATAGATGGTTTGATCTCTTCTTTAAAAACTACATATTATTTGCTATTTTTAGATGTTCAGCTTTAAAGATACCAAAAATCCAAATAGATCCTACTGTATCTTTAAAAGTTAATCTAAAAAGGTACAGCCTTTTAGAAACGAATACAACCTTAACTAGAGAGTAAGATCCAACAACACCATAGTAGGCCTAAAAACAGCCACCAATTAAGAAAGCGTTAAAGCTCAACAATAAAAATGACACCAATCCCAATAATAAACAACTAACTCCTAGCCCTAATACTGGACTAATCTATTAGAAAATAGAAGTAATGTTAAGAAACACTTTCTCCCTGCATAAGTTTAAGTCAGTATCTGATAATACCCTATTAACAGTAAATAAAAATAACCCAATAATAAATTCAAATTACCTGAATAAATCCAAAAAAATATGATGGTTGTTTCCAGTTGACTGAAGGCACTTGGTATAATCACAGGATATTATGTTTTGAGTGATTTAGCTCACCAGAAAATGAAAGAGTGCAATTATAGTTCCAATCATATATTATTACCTGAGGCATCTCAATACTATGTCAGACATCTGGAAAAACTTTTAAGTGTAACTGGTCATCTGCAGTTTATATTTGGTGATAAACTACATGGGTACTTGACGAATTGTTTTTCTTTTTTTATTAGCTTATTCAGTCTTGTAAAAACACTATCAATATTAAAGTAATAAAGATCACTATTAACACCAATTGGCAAAACCTTTATAAGTTAACTTCTACATTTTTCTTTTTGTTTAGTGGGGATGGTGGTTGTGTTTTTTTCTTTCAACATATTTATGTATGATATATATATATATTAATGTGTATCTATAAAAGATAAACATATTCTTTTAATTAATTTATTTAAGCCTTTATTCTGTATGAAGATATAGCCAGTTAGTGAACAATGATAGTTTCAGGTGAACAGCAAAGCAATTCAGCCATATATACACATGTATCCCTTCTCTCCCAGACTCCCCTCCCATCCAGGCTGCCACATAACATTGAGTAGAGTTTCATGTGCTATACAGTAGGTCCTTGCTGCTTAAGATACTCTTATTTTAAGTAGAGGCATAATACAATTGTCATCACTTTCTAAAACATGAATTTCTTAATCTTCAGTGTTCAAATTTCTAATTATTTCATAAGTGTCAAATTTTAAAAGTTAAGTCAAGATGCAAATGAAGGTCATACACTATGATGATGATGATGATGATGATGATTTTTAGTTTTACCTAAATGACACATTCAGTTTAAAGATGAGAGCATTTAAGTTTTAATACAGCAAGCCCATAAAAATTAAATGACATTGATCAGGAAGTGATGAATTGAGAGTTGTCTAAGAATAGGGGAAAAAAAGCATAGATGTTCCCAGTTCTCATGGAAGTAGGTACAGTGCAGCAGCTCAAGGTAGCTATTCCCTTTCAACCTCAAAACAGCAGTTATTACCCCAGTCTCAGTGTTGTTTCTCCTTGCAGGCCCAAGGTTTTAAGATACAAGGGTTATCGTTAATACACCTCGTCTAAAAATGATCAGGCAGTATTCTGGAATTCAAAGTTTTCTCTTTCTTATTGCCATAAGGTAAACAGAAGAGCATTGTTGAAGACCTCTGAAGCTACACCTGGGTTCAAACCTCAGTTCCTCTCTTTTCTAGCATTATGTAAAAATGTGTGCACAGTATCTTTTGGGTTGTTGTGAGGATTAAATAAGATATATTATGTGTTTGTTATAAGATAAATGACTGGCACATAGTAAATAATGTTCATGATATTAATCAGAGTTTTTAATCTGTGAAAAGAAGATTTCTCTCTTGTGATTGACATTATTTTTCATTTGCTTATTCAAGATTAAATTTAATTTGGAGGTCAGAAATAGAAACCTGTGGAGAAAATTTAGGTTTCTTGGGATCAGAGAGCTTACTACATGTCTAAGCTCTATTAGAATCTTCCAGAGCCAGAATCTGATGATCATGGCAGACCAGGTTGAAAATCATGATTAGTGAAAAGGTAGAGCAAAAATGTTTAACATTCAAGAATTGCATTAACTACCATTTCTCTTCTAATCTTTATCTATCTTAGAATTCTTTTCCATGGTCTTAAGTTCTACAAGGAGTGCTAAGGAATATGAGAGCAGTCTCCTACAGATAATCAGTCCTTCCATCTATTCTTCCTTTTCTTTTCTTTTTTCTCTTGTTTCCAGTTTTTTTCCCCATCCTCCTTCCTCCCTTTTTTCTTTCTTCCTTTCCTTTCCTTTCCTCTCCTGTCTTTTCTTTCCTTATTTCTTTCAATTAGGAAATACTTAGGTGTCCCTGGTGGCTCAGACGGTACAGCGTCTGTCTACAATGCAGGAGACCCTGGTTCAGTCCCTGGATTGGGAATATCCCCTGGAGAAGGAAATGGCAGCCCACGCCAGGTCTCTAGCCTGGAAAATCCCAGGGATGGAGGAGCGTGGTAGGCTACAGTCCATGGGTCGCAGAGTCGGACACAACTGAGCAACTTCACTTTCAGGAAATACTGAGAATATTCTGTGTACAAGGCCAGTGTACTCTAGCTAATCATTTCAGATACAGTGATAAATGACAAATAAAACAATACTTTCACTAATAAAAGTACAATCTTAAAGAAACGAGTTATGAAAACACTTAGCAGTTAGGCTTAATCATATCTATAGGACAGGAGATACTTCCTGAATAGAAATTGATCAGGATGGTGTAGAGAATTTTCTGTTTAGTAGGAACAGCACATAAGAATGCCCAGAAGCTAGAAGGAAGACAGTGTTACTGAGGAATGGAAAGATGCCCTTTATGACAGGAATGTATTATGGGGGAGTGTAGTAAAGATGGGCTTCCCTGGTGGCTCAGCCAGTTTTTTACTGCATCTGCAATGCAGGAGACTTGGGTTCAATCCCTGGGTTGGGAAGATCCCCTGGAGAAGGGAACAGTTACCAAAAACAGATCATGGGATCCAGTCAGATCATCGAAGGTTCGAAGAGTTTTAAATAAGACCTAGGATCAGGGTTTTCTACCAACATTTTAGGATACAGTAGAAGGTTCCTACATTTAAAATTTACAGTAGAAGGTTCCTACAATTTTTTCCTTTCTGGATTCCTCTCCCCCACCCCACCCCACCTTGCTTTCATCTCTTTTCCTCTAGTGGATTAGAAAACACTTTGTCCTCCTACTAGTATCTCAGTCAGTTGACTTGAACTTTTGTTTGTAGTAGCCATGAATATATTTCTACTTAGAATAACTAAGAATAATACTGTAATTGGGATAATACTGAAAATGGTAAATAAACTTTGTAATTATATGTAATCTTGAGATAGAGTCACTTGAGTTGGTTAGTGATAAATCAGAATTAGTATTTTTCATTTAAGTTACTAAATCCCTTAATGACATAAAGTCAAAGATAACATCTCTTTTTACTTAATATTTACTTAATATTCCTTTGGACATAACTTTTATATTTCCCAAGGAACTAATTAAATTGACTTCTTGAATAAATCAAAAGATTAGTATCATGTGTGAAAAGTTGCACATTATAGTTATTTACAAATGGTAACCTTCATCTTGAACTCACTCCATTGTGGGAGAAAATTTTGAATTTGTCCCAAAGCTAAAAATACTTATTTATAGTACTAATTGAAGGCAAACTGTATTGAAAACTTTGTGCATTATAACTTAGACTTTGAGATTCTAAGTGGAGATGGAAGAAAATAATGTTAATTATGAGCATGGCCTGCCTAGCCAGCAACTACAAGAAGCATTTTTCCTTTACCTAGTTTACAGTGAAATAGAGTCTTTTTTTTTACATTCTTATTCAGCTAGTATTTATTTATTCAACAAATACGTACTGAGTACAAGCTACACAATGTGCATGTCTCTTGTGTTTTAGTCTCACTTTCTACATTTAATACCATTCTCCCAATAGTAGTATTTTTATTTTCTAATACATACCTATTCAAATTTCTCCTTTAAAATGTATGTATATTACCTACAATATAACTCAACCAGTTTTTTAAGAGTTTCTAAAGCTCAGAATTACATTCTCTAGTCTGCATTTAAAAATTCATTTTAAAATCTTTTTAGCAAGGTTGGTTAAATAATTACCAATCTTTAATCAACTATGTGCCCCATTCATTATAAGATAGGTGTTTCTTGATAGAAAATAATGATACCATATATTTACTATCATTTACTAGGTTCCAGTAAATGATAGGCTTCCCTAGTGGTTCAGACAAAAAAGCCTCTGCCTGCAATGCGGGAGACCTGGGTTCTGTCCCTGGGTTGGGAAGATCCCCTGGAGAAGGAAATGGCACCCCACTCCACTACTCCTGCCTGGAAAATCCCATGGATGGAGGAGCCTGTAGGCTATAGTCCATGGGGTCGCAAAGAGTCAGACATGAATGAGTGAATTCACTTCACTTCATTTCACTAGGTTCCAGGAACTATTCTAATTACCTAAAACATTTTAACTCATTTTATTCCTCACATCAAAGTTATAAAGTATTTAAGATGTATATTATCTAGATATTACAAATGAGCCTACTGAAATACAGGAAAGTTAATTCATTGTGTAGAGCTGCTAAATGCAAAGACAGGCCAGGCAGTCTGTCTCTAAGGTCTCTGCTCTTAGCCAGTACAATTTGCTGAATACAGATAGTAGTTTTTAGTTCTAGATTTGTATTAGAATCACCCATGGAGCTCTCTAAAAACACTATTGCCCAAACTCAGCCTAAGTATGGAGAATTGTAAGCTCTTGAGAGTGAGACCAGTAGAAAAGGGATGATATAACCGGAGAAGGCAATGGCAGCCCACTCCAGTGTTGTTGCCTGGAGAATCCCAGGGACGGCGGAGCCTGGTGGGCTGCCGTCTATGGGGTCGCACAGAGTCGGACACGACTGAAGCAACTTAGCAGCAGCAGCAGCATAACCACTATACAAGACTGTTTTTGGCGCTAGAAGTTAATTTTATCCCTGTTATTATTAATCAAAATACAAAAGACCTTTTAACTTTTTCATTTCAGTCAGTTCAGTTCAGTCGCTAAGTCGTGTCTGACTCTTTGCCACCCCATGAATTGCAGCACGAGAGGCCTCCCTGTCCATCACCAACTCCCGGAGCTCACTCAGACTCACATCCATCAAGTCAGTGATGCCATCCAGCCATCTCATCCTCTGTGATCCCCTTCTCCTCCTGCCCCAATCCCTCCCAGCGTCAGAGTCTTTTCCAGTGAGTCAACTCTTCGCGTGAGGTGGCCAAAGTACTGGAGTTTCAGCTTTAGCATCATTCCTTCCAAAGAA
>NW_011495045.1:7103620-7103811 GCF_000754665.1 Bison bison bison | reverse complement strand
GAAAAACCATAGCCTTGACTAGATGGACCTTTGTTGGCAAAGTAATATCTCTGCTTTTTAATATGCTACCTAGGTTGGTCATAACTTTCCTTCCAAGGTGTAAGCGCCTTTTAATTTCATGACTGCAGTCACCATCTGCAGTGATTTTGGAGCCCCAAAAAATAAGTCTGACACTGTTTCCACTGTTTCCC
>NW_011495045.1:7101147-7103520 GCF_000754665.1 Bison bison bison | reverse complement strand
GTGAGGTGGCCAAAGTACTGGAGTTTCAGCTTTAGCATCATTCCTTCCAAAGAAGTCCCAGGGCTGATCTCCTTCAGAATGGACTGGTTGGATCTCCTTGCAGTCCAAGGGACTCTCAAGAGTTCTCCAACACCACAGTTCAAAAGCATCAATTCTTCGGCACTCAGCTTTCTTCACAGTCCAACTCTCACATCCATACATGACCACTGGAGAAACCATAGCCTTGACTAGGCGGACCTTTGTTGGCAAAGTAATGTCTCTGCTTTTCAGTATGCTGTCTAGGTTGGTCATAACTTTTCTTCCAAGGAGTAAGCGTCTTTCAACTTCATGGCTGCAGTCACCATCTGCCATGATTTCGGAGCCCCAAAAAATAAAGTCTGACACTGTTTCCCCATCTGTTTGCCATAAAGTGATGGGACCAGATGCCATGATCTTCGTTTTCTGAATGTTGAGTTTTAAGCCAACTTTTTCACTCTCCTCTTTCACCTTCATCAAGAGGCTTTTTAGTTTTTAACCCAGTATAATTTTAAAAGGTCCAAATTGACCTTGTGTTCAGTTTATTTGAACTTATTTTTTTTATTGCTAATTCTAAAATGAGAAATAGTAACTGAAAAAATTAATATTTAGCTATAAAACTAAATTATAAATTTATAAATTTAATCATAGAATGTTTATTTTGAGCATTACTATTAGACTGACCCTGATCTTATTAGTATATAATTACTAGGGCTTCCATAGTGGCTCATTGGTAAAGAATCGTCCTGCACAATGCTGGAGAAGTGGCTTTGATTCCTGGGCCGGGAAGAGCCCCAGGAGAAGGAAATGGCAACCCACTCCACTGTTCTTGCCTGAGAAATCCTGTGTTCAGAGGAGCCTGGCGGGCTAGTCCGTGGGGTTGCAAGAGTAGGACATGACTTAGTGACTAAACAACAATATAATTACTAAATGTATGTAAGTTTTGTTGTCCTCAGAGCATCATTTCTTCTATGTTGATGTTACACCACATATTTAAGGAATTCTTCAGATCTGAAATTGAGTCCTTACTGTTCTATTTAATTCTTTCTTTTTTTTTTTTTCCTTTTTAGTTTCCTGTACCTTAAATGGTTTTTAAAACTGGGTAAAATTTAGCTGCTGTGAAGTGCATAGATCTGAACTGTATGTAGATAGTTCAGTGTGTTTTCACATGTGCACACTGCTGAAACCACCACCACAAACAAAATACAGAACATCTCCTTCAGCCCAGAAGGTTCTTTAATGTCACCTACAAGCCAGTCACCACTTGGAGCCACTATTTTTATTTCCGTCACATTAGTTTGGTTTTGCCAGTACTTGAACTTCTTATATATAAAATCATAATGATATGTACTCCTTTGTGTCCAACTTCCCCCAAGAAAATGTTTTTGAGGTTTTCATTCAGGTTTGTTGAATGTATCCATATACTTTATTCTTTTTAATCCATAAATAGTACTCAGTTGTGTAAGTGTACCACAATTTGTTTTCTCAGTCTCCACCTGATGAAAATTGTTTTCTTTCCAGATTCTGGATATTATGAATTAAGTTGTGTTGTTTAGTTTCCAAATACTTCGAGTTTTTCTAAATATCGTATTGCTGTGCTGCGTGTGCTGAGTGCTTAGTCATGTCTTACTCTCTGTGACCTCTTGGACGGTAGCCTGTCAGGCTCGTCCGTGTGTGGGATTTTCCAGGCAAGAGTACTGGAGTGAGTTGCCATTTCCTACCTAAGGGGATCTTCCCACCCAGGAATTGAACCCGCGTCTTTTTTGTCTCCTACATTGGCGGGCAGATTTGTTACCACTGTGCCACCTGGGAAGCCCACTAATTTCTAATTAATTTTACCATGGACAGGTAAAATGCTGTTAGATTTAAGTCTTCTGAAATTTATTGAGAATCAAGCCCAGCAGCATATCTTGAAGAATGGACATCTAAAATGAATCTGAATTCTATAGTTAGATGTAGTGTGCTAAAGTGACAATTAAGTCAAGATAGTTGGTTCAGTTCAGTTCATTTCAGTTGCTCAGTCATGTCCGACGCTTTGCGACCCCATGAATCACAGCACACCAGGCCTCCCTGTCCATCACCAACTCCCGGAGTTCAGCCAAACTCATGAGCATCGAGTCAGTGATGCCATCCAGCCATCTCATCCTTTGTCGTCCCCTTCTCCTGCCCCCAATCCCTCCCAGCATCAGGGTCTTTTCCAGTGTCAACTCTTTGCATGAGGTGGCCAAAGTATTGGAGTTTCAGCTTCAGCATCAGTTCTTCTGTCCTTCCAGTGAACACCCAGGACTGGTCTCCTTTAGGATGGACTGGTTGGATCTCCTTGCAGTCCAAGGGACTCTCAAGAGTCTTCTCTAGCAC
>NW_011495045.1:7061876-7101047 GCF_000754665.1 Bison bison bison | reverse complement strand
TTCAAAAGCATCAACTCTTCGGTGCTCAGCTTTCTTCACAGTCCAACTCTCACATCCATACATGACAACTGGAAAAACCATAGCCTTGACTAGATGGACCTTTGTTGGCAAAGTAATATCTCTGCTTTTTAATATGCTACCTAGGTTGGTCATAACTTTCCTTCCAAGGTGTAAGCGCCTTTTAATTTCATGACTGCAGTCACCATCTGCAGTGATTTTGGAGCCCCAAAAAATAAGTCTGACACTGTTTCCACTGTTTCCCCATCTATTTCCCATGAAGTGATGGGACCAGATGCCATGATCTTCGTTTTCTGAATGTGGAGCTTTAAGCCAACTTTTTCACTCTCCACTTTAACTTTCATCAAGAGGCTTTTTAGTTCCTCTTCACTTTCTGCCATAAAGGTGGGTCATCTGCATATATGAGGTTATTGAGATTTCTCCCGGCAGTCTTGATTCCAGCTTGTGCTTCTTCCAGCCCAGCGTTTCTCATGATATACTCTGCATAGAAGTTAAATAAGCAGGGTGACAATATATAGCCTTGACGTACTCCTTTTCCCATTTGGAACCAGTCTGTTGTTCCATGTCCAGTTCTAACTGTTGCTTCCTGACTTGCATACAGGTTTCTGTCTTTAGTTGTAGAAAATCTCTGGTGGTCTTTAGTTCATTCTAATTGATAATTACTGTGTGTTTCTCTGTGTGTGTGTGTGTGTGTGTGTGTATTTGTCACTCAGTTGTGTCTGACTCTTTGCAACCCCATGGACTATACTTGTAATTTTGTTGTGCCTATGGCAGGTGATCTTCTGGAGGAGGGCATGGCAACCCACTCCAGTATATCTTGCCTGGAGAATCCCATGGACAGAGGAGCCTGGTGGGCTACAGTCCATAGGGTGACAAACAATCAGACATGACTAAAGTGACTTAGCACACATGTATGGAAGGAGATAAGCTCAGGATCTTCCTACTCTACTTTGTTGGCCACACCTTTGCATCTCTGAATTTTGCTTTTCAATTCTGTCTGATGGTCTATGACATTCAAATACAATAGTCTGTGTAATGTAGTAATTGATACAGTTTTGTTTTGGTCTACCAGTTTTCCTGTTCCTTCTCAGTTTTGTTTCTCTGTTCCTCCTTGTTTTGGGAGAGACACAGACTCTTTAGGGTTACGTGAATATAATTTCATATTTAATTTTAAATTTCTTTATTGGCTTTGCCAGATTTTTTGCTTTGGGGAGTATATTATACATCCTTAATTTATCATAATCTACCTGAGTCTAGCCATGGCTTTGACTATGTAGACCTTTGTCAGCAATGTGATGTCACTTCTTTTTAATACACTGAGTAGGTTTGTCATAGCTTTTCTTCCAAGGGACATGCGTCTTTGGATTTCATAGCTGCAGTCACTGTCTGCAGTGATTTTGGAGCCCAAGAGAATAAAATCGGCCACTGTTTCCACTTTTTTGCCATATGTTTGCCATGAAGTGATGGGACAGGATGCCATGATCTTCGTTTTTTTGAACATTGACTTTTTAAGCTTTTTCACTCTCCTCTGTCATCCTCATCAAGAGGCTTGATAGTTCCTCTTCACATTTTGCTGTATGGGTGGTGTCATCTGCATATCTGAGGTTGTTGATATTTCTTCTGGCAGTCTTGATTCCTAAAATGTCGATGTTTACTCTTGCTATCTCCTGCTTGTGAAAGTCTCTCAGTAATGTGTGACTCTTTATGATCCCGTGGACTATATGGTCAGTGAAATTCTCCAGGCCAGAATACTGGAGTGGCTAGCCTTTCCCTTAATGCAGGGGATCTTCCCAACCCAGGGATCGAACCCAGGTCTCCCACATTGCAGGCAGATTCTTTACCAGCTGAGCTACCAGGGAAGCCCTAGTTGACCACGTGCAATTTACCCTGATTTCATTGACCTAACATTCCAAATACCTATTCAACCTTTACAGCATCAGAGTTTACTTTCACCAACAGACAAGTCTACAGTGGAGCATCGTTTCTGCTTTGGTCCAGCCTCTTTATTCTTTCTGGAACTATTTCTTCCCTCTTCTGAAGTAGCATATTAGACACCTACCAACCTGGAGGGCTCATCATCCGGTGTTACATCTTTTTGCATTTTCATACTGTTCGTGGGGTTCTCGAGGCAAGAATACTGAAGTGGTTTGCCATTCTCTTCTCCAGTGAGCCATGTTTTGTCATAACTCTCTACCGTGACTCGTCTGTCAAAAACCTATTAAAAATTTGTTTGAAATTCAAACATCTATGTCATCTTGAAAATGGTTTCTACTGGTCATTTTTTCTCTTTCCCATAACTCACATTGTCCTGTTGTATTGCTTGAGTGTTATCTTTTGCTTGTGTAATGGACATTTTTGATGCTATGTTGCAGAAACCCTGGGTTCTTTTATCTTCTGAAAAGTATTGGGTTTTGTTCTACCACACAGTTAAGTTACTGACAGGTCCCCTGGAGCTTGCGGAGGCTTTGTTTTATACTTCCTTTAGGCAAAGACTTTAAATTTTGCTATTAGTCTTAGGGCAACTTCCTGAGTTCTATAATATAGTTGTGTGTTTTTTCCCTAAGAAGTAGCCCTTCTCCAATTTTAATTGAAAGCACAAACTGTTCTCCGAGTCATCTAATTATGTGAAACTTAAGCTCCAAACTCTTCTTTCTTTTGCAGCAGGCAGCTATTGAAATCTCTGTTTAGTTCATTTAGAGTCTAGTGTTTACTTTCCTCTAGATTCTCACACGTAGGATTTTCTGAGATTTTCTTCCTCAATTTCCAGTTGTTTTCGAAGCAGGGGGTTCTATGCTCTGATGACTCAGTCTATTGTGAGTTCAGCTTTCTGACTGAGGTCTTGCTATTCTCCCATAATGCTGGGGACTGCATCTGGTTAAAAGTGGTATAAATGTGGATCTCTTCAAGGGTTGAATCCATTCCAAATCCTCTTGCTTTTCAGTACTCTTCAGTGCCTGTATTAGTCGATTTCGTTATTTTGTTCTCAGCTTATCATGGTTATATATGGGTGGGTTAGTGCAATATGAGCCCCTTTGCATTACTGTGCCTGGAATGCCACCTTTTTATTTTTTATAACATTTACTTAAGATGGTTAATATATTTCTCATGACTTTATTAGATCATCTTTATATTTATTCATAGATATGAAGAGAAAGCTGCTAAAGACTTGGAAAGATACAATAAGCAAATAAAGAGAGCCATCGAACAGGAGTCACAAGTATCATTAAAAGATGGAAAAAAAAGGATGAAACCCACCAGTGTGTGGAATTTGGCACAGAAGCACAAGTTGAAAACCTCACCATCTAATCAGCCAAAACTTGATGAGCTCTTTCAGGCCCAAATCGAAAAAAAAAAGAACCAAAACATTAAAATAGTTCAGATCCCCTTCTCTATGGAAAACTTAAAAAAGAATTTTGATACACAGAAGAAATTTGACTTAGAAGAAAAGGACGAATTTTGCTTGATCCACAATCTCAAGTTTCCTGACGCATGGCTGATGACATCCAAAACAGAAATAATGTTGTTAAATCCATATAGAGTGGAAGAAGCTCTGCTATTTAAAAGACTTCTTGAGAATCACAAACTTCCTGCAGAGCCACTGGAAAAACCAATTATATTAACAGAGAGGTATGGTGAAGTAATATTTTTTTTTTTACCTTTAACAACATTTACTAATTGAAATTGAAGGTGAAAAGTTGAATTTCCTAGTATGAAAAAGTGGTATTTATTTAAAGAAATTGTATAATTTGATTTCTAATATTTAGTAGAATTAATTGCTTTTAAATAATTTTAGAATATTCTAGATAGTTTACTTCTGCACTTAATAAATAGTAAGCTCAGTCCCCCACCACCCGTACATTAGTAACTTCCCCAGGGTAATTCTGACATTGGATTGCCATGGCGCTTCTTGTGTAGTCTTTGTTTTAACATTTCAAACATATACCAACATAGAATTATACAATGCTTGCCTTTATCAGTAGTTATCAAGGTTTTCCCACATTTCCTGTCTCTGTCCTTGATATTTATATATGCACATGTATGTTTTTCCTTTTGGTAAAGGATTTAGAATGATTCCCACCTAAAAGAGTTTTCAATGTATCACTAAAGTGGCCATTTTCTTAGGTAGCTACAATGCCTTTTTTCATACCCTGCTGCTGCTGCTGCTGCTAAGTCGCTTCAGTCGTGTCCGACTCTGTGCGACCCCGTAGAGGGCAGCCCACCAGGCTCCCCCATCCCTGGGATTCTCCAGGCAAGAATTGTGTTCTCTCTACACAATACTAATTCATTGGGATTGTCTCTCATTGTGTCAGAATGTATTTTTGTATATTTTGGATTATCAAGTTTAATTTACATCTAACCCAGGTCCAGCCACTACATTTTGTTATGTATGTTAAATGTTTTCTAATATCATACCATTAACTTATTGTGGATACTTAGTCACTTATTTGTTAGAATATCCCATTGTCTCTATTTGTCTGTCTTGTTTCCTTGTGGTGATGTTTAACTTGTTTTTCCCTCTCCCATTTTTAAATGGATATTAGTTCAGGAGGATTGAATAGATTTAGATTATACTTTCTGGTAAGACTGCTTAATAGGTGATGCTGTGTGCTTCATATTTCATCACATCAAAAGGCACTCATCACTAGGTTCAGGGAAGCCTGGTGTGCTGCAGTCCGTGGGGTTGCAGAGTCAGAAACGACTGAGCGACTGAACTGAAATGAGCTACTGACAAACTGACATTCCACCTTAAAGTTCCCGGTTAACTTTTCCATAATGGTTTTATCCACAGATGATTATTGCCTGCACTAATATAGATTATAAAATGGAGTATTTGCTGTTCATATCCTACATGAGCAAATTGTTTTCTCTTAAATATCTATTAACTAAAATACTAACATTTCACATTTTTATACTTAATATTTATTTTTTTAGCCTTGCATAGGTAGAAGTTATGATAAAGGAGGTAACCTAAAATTTAAAAGATGTGAGTTTGTTTTGTAGGACAAAAATCTGTATCAGAACATACAGAAATAAATCAAAACTCATTTTAAAAATGTATTCAAACCCTTGTGTTACAGATACTTCCTCCAGAAAGAAAAACAGGGCTAGAAACAGAAAAACATCTGATAAAGCTGTCTTTGAGTATAAAATTTCAAATACACTCCAGCAGTTTTTAACAGGAGAGAAAAGTACTGTCAAATTTTTTAACTTTTAATTAAACCTAAGGGTGTATTAATTTTTTAAAATTCTTCCTTTGACAATTTCCTGAGCCAGTTTAAAGAGAATACTGCAGTAGTAATAACAGTAACTAAAATCCAATTACCTTCACAGTATTCTCTTTAAACTGGCTTAGGAAATTGTGAAAGGAAGAATTTAAAAGAATTAATACACCCTTAGGTTTAAACAGTTACAAAATTTGACAGTACTTTTCTCTCTCTTCCCTTTAAAAGAGCTAGAGTGTATTTCAAATTTTATACTCGATTGTTATTCTAAATGATGTTTGTAAATTTTCATTTATATCAAAAATCTTTTTGTGCTTGTATGAATTACAGGTTTTTAAAAATATTTTTCTTTATGATATTCTATTATAATACATCAAAATTATTAAAATATATGACATAGATTAAAAATTACATTAAAATTATTATTTGGGTCCATACAGCCTGAGAATAATCTTTCATATTTGTTTTTTTTTTTTTAATTTTATTTTTAAACTTTACATAATTGTATTAGTTTTGTCAAATATCAAAATGAATCCGCCACAGGTATACATGATATTTGAATAGCAGCAAAGCTTCATTCAAAATTCTTTTCCCCTTTCTTCTGAAATGTGCCATCCCCATCATAAGTTTTTAAAAACTGAGTCATAAATAGGATAATTAAGTGTTGGACTGCTTTTGCATCAGATTTCTAATGCAGGTTGTATAGTTTATCTCTCAACAGAATAGAGATCTATAAAATACAAAGTAAGAGCTCAATAATAATAACAAAAGTGGCTAATATTTATCGCACTCTTACTGTATGATAGGAACTTCACTAAGGTTTTTGCTTTCATGATCCTCCCTTCACAATAACCTAATGAGAGGTATCCACATTTTAATAAGGAAACAAGTACAGAAACATCAAGTAACTTACCAAGGTTCATACAGTCAGTATGTAAGTGGTGTATGTAAGATTCCAATCTTGACAGTAACTCTGGATCCTGCACCACTGCTTTCTACACTGTATCATCATCACCACCACTGCCACCACTGCTGGCTCTCAGATTGATCTTCTGAATATTGGGTTGCACCAGACAGAGCACCTCTGCTATATAACCAAAGTTCTCCTCTCTGTGGTATCCGCTCTCCTCAACCTTTCAGAGATGATAAGCAAAGACATTATCCATTTACTTTCTCGAGGAGTTCAGGATTTTAATGAACAAGAGGCAGCTTATCATCCTGCGCCGGATAGAATGTAGAATAGTGCCTTACACACCTACCATATGGTGGGTGTCAAGAGACACATTACTGTGAATAACATGTTATGAAGCACCCTGAGCAGGCCTAAAACCAACATGAAAGGTTAATTTCTGCCCTAGATAATCTTTCACCACCTCAAAATTTTGTTTAATGCTTTTACCACTCAGAACCATGTCATAGGCCACCTTTGGCAAACATATCATGCCTATAGTATACAGAAGAAATCTCTCCGGAGTCCTGAATTATTAAATTTTTACGTTCCTGGGAGAAAAGGTTACATGCTTATCTTCTTATTGAAGAAGCCTTGACTAATGACAGAATATTACGCAAGGTGGACTGCATCAATAACTTGACAGTGTATTGTGTCATGGCATTATTTATAAATAAAGTTTTCATTTGTAGTATATCGAAAGCACTTTTTAAATTTCACATTTAGTTTGTAAAGTTGTAGAAGATAGAAACTGGCTTTTGTCTATTCCTTTCTGTACACTGTATGTGGTAGGTCTATGAAGTATTAAGCAAATGTAAAAGCAGTAGAGTTTCTCACAGGGCTCCTTACACCGTCGTATTTTGGTTACTGATAATAACATTTTTTAAAGGGCCTTCAGATTAACTTTTTTCCATAAATTCTCTTATTTTACTTTAAATATTTAAGAAGTTAAAGGGCCATAATTTCTTTTTCAGTCTTTTTAATGGATCCCATTATTTAGAGATTTTACATAAAATGACAGCAGATGACCAAAGGTACAGCGGATCAATTTACCTGTCCGATCCTCGTCTTACAGCAAATGGTTTCAAGATAAAATTGATACCAGGTATGATACTATGGTTTAATATTTCCCGAGTCGGAAAAATAAATCTTGTTCCAAAAGTTACTTTTGGGTTTCATAATTTATAGATAGGATGGTATGTTTTTGTCTCACCACAAGTATGATGTCAGCTGTATAAAAACACTGTATTTCCAAAAGGTCACTTCTGCCTGAAACAAGCAAGTTTGGCATCTCTTTCAATCCATTGCTTTGTGTTTAGCATTTCCATAACTAACAACTATAATTTTTGCCATCCTTTGTCACAACATGCATACTGCCTGCTGCGTCTAACTAAATTATTAAATACTCCTTAGCTGATGAAGCACAAATAAACATGTAGAATATTGGAATCAGCTAACAAAATTGGACATCTCTTTTTCTTTTCTAAAATGATTTACTTGTTTTCCCAAGGAGGTGTCTAACATCAACAGTCTTACTGTTTGGAGAGTGAATGATTTGCTTCCATGGCTTTGCTATCAATTCAGTTGCCGAGTTGTCTCTGACTCTTTGCAACCCCATGGACTGCAGCACGCCAGGCTTCCCTGTCCATCAGCAACTCCCGGAGTTCACTCAACCTGTTGTCCATCGAGTCGGTGATGCCATCCAACCATCTCATCCTCTGTCGTCCCCTTCTCCTCCTGCCTTCAATCTTTCCCAGAATCAGGGTCTTTTTCAATGAGTCAGTTCTTCACATCAGGTGGCCGAAGTACTGGAGCTTCAGCTTCAGCATCAGTCCTTCCAGTGAATATTCAGGACTGATTTCCTTTAGAATTGACTGGTTTGATCTCCTTGCAGCCCAAGAGACTCTCAAGAGTCTTCTCCAACACCACATTTCAAAAGCATCAGTTCTTTGGCGCTCAGCTTTCTTTATGGTCCAGGCTTTGCTATAAAGCCTGTTATAATACTGTTTGTTTACTATGGAGATTCACCAGGTGAGGAGAAAAAGGAAAATTCATCTGGCTAGGAGACTTCAGTTTTCCTGGCTGGCCCCTTCTCTGTTCTTTCATAGTTTCCATACTTAACTGCCTCTGCCCTGTCTACCCCTGCTTCCCAGGTGGCGCTAGTGGTAAAGAAAGAAAGTGAAGTGAAAGTGAAGTCGCTCAGTCGTGTTCAGTCTTTGCGACCCTGTGGACTGTAGCCTATCAGGCTCCTCCGTCCATGGGATTTTTCAGGCAAGAGTGCTGGAGTGGATTGCCATTTCCTTCTCCAGGGGATCTTCCCGACCCAGGAACCCATCTGCAAATGCAGGCCAGTCTTGTCCTGTTACTTTGCCTTCTGTCTGGTATCAAGAGGCACAAAGGTTCCAGGATGAGTGATTCCACTGTCCCCTGGCCCACTCGCCCCTAAACTTGCCACGGGCAAAGAGTAGAAAAATAAAACAATGTAGAAAAATTTTAAAGGAATGATTTACTGAGACATGAAGAGAAAATAAGTAAAAATGACATACAAAACCATGAAATAGGATATATACAGAAAATGCTTTGGTGTTCCATACTTTAATTTTATTGACTAGCAGTTTTTTAAGAAAACCTACTCAGAACTTACTACCCCCTACCTCAATCCTGGATATTTAGATTTGGAGTAAAGAGTTAGTTCAAGTCCCAAATCTGCCATTTAAATACATGTTGCAGGGGAAATCAGTTGGCCTCAATGTTTCTGCATCAATAGCAGCTAATAATAATTATAGGCATGACAGTACATGTATTAATTAATTTGATCTTTCTAAAGGCCTATGGTTCAGTTACTATGCACATTTTTTACAGTTAGAAAAATCAAGGCAGGAGAAATTTAGTTTGCTTAAGTATAGAGAGTTAATGATACAACCAGGATATGAACCCAAGCAATCTGCCTTTAAAACCTAGCTCTTATGTTTAGTTCCTATTAAAATTGATATATTTACTTCATGAAGGTCAGTTAGCATAGTATGTGCCAATGGTATGTGTTTAAATTTTCTCTTCCCATTCTCCAGCACCTCCTCCCTTGTACCTCAGTCGGTAAAGAATCTGTCTGCAGTGCAGGAGACCGGGGTTCAATCCCTGGGTTGGGAAGATCCCCTAAAGAAGGAAATGGCAACCCACTCCAGTATCCTTGCCTGGAAAATCTCATGGACAGATGGAGCCTGGTGGGCTGCAGTCCATGGGGTCGCAAAGAGTCGGGCACGACTGAGCAACTAACACTTACACTCATTTTTTAGGTCCTCTTAGAAATCTTTTTTCCTCAGGGCTTCTGGCATTTAAAAATTTATTTGAAGATTTCTTTGGAAGGAATGATGCTGAAGTGGAAACTCCAGTACTTTGGCCACCTCACGCGAAGAGTTGACTCATTGGAAAGGACTCTGATGCTGAGAGGGATTGGGGGCAGGAGGAGAAGGGGACGACAGAGGATGAGATGGCTGGATGGCATCACTGACTCGATGGACATGAGTCTCAGTGAACTCCGGGAGTTGGTGATGGACAGGGAGGCCTGGCGTACTGCGATTCATGGGGTTGCAAAGAGTCGGACACGACTGAGCGGCTCATCTGATCTAATCTGATCTGATGAATCAAGGAGTTCATGTATGTGTGTAGCAGATATTTTTTTCTTAGTCTATTTTCCTAAATAACTTTGTGGTATTGGTGGCAAGTACTTTTTTTTTTTTTTTCATGAAAGATGTTATCACAACAATTTTTAAGTTAGGATAATTAGCCTGTCTGTTTCAGGAGCATGTTTGTTTTTGAGTTACCCAATAAGTTTCTGTTTCATGGACGCATTTAACTTGTAGATAGTGTTTTTAAAAGTCCTATAAATGCAGGGTACTTTGCATGGCACCAAGATATAAAAATGAATAAGCTAGTCATCTGCAAGCTGACTTGTTTTGAGTGGAATTTACTCAGATTATCATCAGCATGTTTCTCTTCTCTGTAACAGATCAAGGTAAAAATATTCATGTTTCCTTTCTTCATTTTTTTTAGCTGTTTTTTCCTTCATTATTCTTTGTCATTTTTTAAAAAAGACCATTTCTCGTCTTTTAGTGAGTTTTACTGTATTGGACTAACTTTTGATCAGCAGTTCGCCAGTTGCCAGAAAACATCTTTGGATAATAGTACTTGAAAGAGAGGAATAATACATTTGGCTTTAAGGAAAAGGATTCTTAATGTGACCTTAAAGAAATATGATTGTTAATGAGAATAGCTTTTGTTCTGTATCAGTAAGAATTACCCATTTGGGGAACTGCAAGCTTGTCAGATCACTTATTAAAGTATTTTCAGAAGATGGGGAAGCATTTCACAGAATTTATGAAAACTTCTTGAACATTATTTTAAATGTCTCTTAAGTTTTCCTTATCTATATTCTGCAAACAGAGATTAACATATTGTTCAATTTCCTCATTTGTTCCCATATACTTTTTACCCAGGCTTCTCTGGTGACTCAAGATGGTAAAGAATCCATGGGCAATGCAGGAGACCTGGGTTCAGTCCTGAGGTTGGGAAGATCCCCTGGAGGAGGGCATGGCAACCCACTCCAGTATTCTTGCCTGGAGAATCCCCATGGACAGAAGAGCCTGGTGTGCTACAGTCCATGGGGTTGCAAAAAGTCAGACACAACTGAGCGGCTAAGCACACACAGCAATTTTTACCCATATCCACAAAATGTTCCTGCATTCATGTAGTCAGTATTAAATGTTTCAGTCTATTCATACTGCAAATAATATAGAACTAGCAATAATGAAAAGTCTCTTGACTGATAAATTTTACTATCTGTATATATATATGTATAAAAAGATGTTTACTGGAATATTCTGCTACTTCCTCTTTGCCTATCTAATCCCTGTTTCAAGTCCCATTTAAGTTCGGTTGGTTGCTCAGACTCTCATTTTGTCTCCCTTTACTGAACTCTATTTTATCCCTGAACACTTGATTATGTATCTTCTTATATTGTTCTCCAGTTATTTCCTGGGAGGAACATTAGGATGCCTGCTCTGTTTATTATACCACCAGTGTATCTGCCATTCAGGTCAAGGAACTAGTCTGTAAATGGCAGGTTAGGAATGGGTTCATCTCAGGACCTGAAACTCTTCAAGCTACATCACTCCTCTTTTAAAATTTTCCCTTTGATGGCTTATCCAACATTGGACTATCTCTTTTTCTTTACTTATAGGTAACATTTTGTGGTCTGCAATATTAAGAATACTGTTGCACAGATAGAGCCAAAAAACCCAAATCTTTGCTATTTTCTAAAAAATCATAAAATGTGTTCTAAAGCTAAATTTGATGCTTGGGAAGTTCAAATAATAGATATGTCGGATTTAAACATTATTCTAAAAACTAAACATTAGTATTTCATTTCCTCAAACTGCTAATATATTAATGTTACTATAGTGGTAATCATTTTATAGCTTATCTGTATATTTACCAACACTTTGTGCACCTTAAATTTACACAGTGTTATATGTCAAACATCTAAATAAAGCTGGCAAAAAATAACTTACTATATTTTTATAATAACTTGTAAGAACTAATCTTCAGAATAATTCAGGCTTTTAGATATTAAACCAGTAGGATAGAATCTGAATAGCAACAGTTGTTAAAACATTTAAACCAGTTTTATTTTAATAAATATCATGGGACTCCATTTTCTCTCCAAAGTAAGAAATGTTCTAAACAAATGTAGGGAACAGAACAATAATATCTGAGATTAAATGATATAAAGTACATATGGTTTCTTTGAGCACTTATGACTTAATGTGAATGTGCAATCCTGTGGGAAGTTATTATTTGTTCTTCAACTAGGGAACAAAACTTTTTCCGACAATATTAGATTCTAATGAATGTTCACCAAATATTTTAACAGTGATTTTGTTTTTCTTAGATATTTTCTGGAATACCGTTAAAACAAAATTTAACTATATGTGTTCTGTTTTTTTTTTTCTTTTAGGAGTTTCCATTTCTGAAAACTCCTTGGAAATAGAAGGAATGGCCAATTGCCTTCCATTCTACGGAGTAATGGATTTAAAAGAAATCCTTAATGCTATATTAAACAAAAATGCAAAGGAAGTTTACGAATGTAGACCTCGCAAAGTGATAAGTTATTTAGAGGTATGTATTATTAGCTAATGTAGATTGGCTAGATTTTAAGGTACTTAACTCTTAATAAAATAGTAAATGATTTTGAAATTCTAGAAGGTTTGTTATCTGTTTACAAGAGGAAAAGCTGCTTCAGTGTCACCTGGAGGAAACTTTCCCTAACCATACTCTCTTTATCACATTACTCAGTTTAATTTTGTACAGTTACTTGCTGAAATTTTGTCTTTTAAAGAATTTATTTATTTTTAATTGGAGAATAATTGCTTTACAATGTTGTGTTGGTTTCTGCCATACATCAACATGAATGAGTCATAGGTATACATATACTCCCTCCCTCATGAGCCTCCCTCCCATTTCCCACCCCATTCCACCCCTCTAGGTTGTCTAGGTTATCTTTTTATCTCTCTGCTTCTCTGCACTAGAATGTCAGTTTCAGAAGAGCATGGATGTTGCTTTTCTTATTCTCTGCTGTATTTGTAGAACCTACAACAGTGACTAGCACATAATTGTTGTTTAGTAAATATTTGTTGAGTGAGTGAATAATTAAAGAATATAATCAATTTTCTGTCTTCCTATTTGCCAGTAAAAACCTGTTTTCTGCTTCAGGTATATCACAGTAAAATGTATGGCTTTCTCTCCACAGGGAGAAGCAGTACGTCTGTCTAGACAATTACCCATGTACTTATCAAAAGAGGACATGCAAGATATTATCTACAGAATGAAGCACCAGTTTAGAAATGAAATTACACGGTGTGTTCATGGTCGCCCATTTTTTCATCATTTAACCCATCTTCCAGAAGCTACATAATTATGTTTCAGAAAATTTGTTACTATTGAAGTCAGTATGGTCATAAAATAATGAATCAGGTTTAAACTATCTGTGTACTATCATGAGTTAAATGGTTGTTTTGTAAATAAGGAATCACTGGCCTGTTTGTATATTGAAAATTTTTTCAAAATTATAAAAAATTAATAAACTAATATAGACTATTAATTCATTTTATTCTCAAGAACCAACCTTCATAATAACTGCTAAGTTGCTGCTAAGTCACTTCAGTCGTGTCCGACTCTGTGCGACCCCATAGACGGCAGCCCACCAGGCTGCCCCGTCCCTGGGATTCTCCAGGCAAGAACACTGGAGTGGGTTGCCATTTCCTTCTCCAATGCATGGAAGTGAAAAGTGAAAGTGAAGTCGCTCAGTCGTATCTGACTCTTAGCGACCCCATGGACTGCAGCCTACCAGGCTCCTCCATCCATGGGATTTTCCAGGTAAGAGTACTGCTATTAATAGCATAATTACTATTGGTTATAAACTCTAAATTGAAAAATACTTAACTGTTCTTGGGTGGTTGATTTACTCAGTCCAGTGAGTCAGCTGTTCTCATCAGATGATTACTTTGGTCATCTGATTCAAAGGGCTGACTCATTGGAAAAGTCCCTTGATGCTGGGAAGGATTGAGGGCAGAAGGAGAAGAGCGCATCAGAGGATGAGATGCCTGGATGCTATCACCGATGCAGTCGACATGGACTTGGGCAAACTTCGGGAGATGGTGAGGGACAGGGAGGCCTGGTGTGCTGCAGTCCAAAGAGTCATGACGGGATGACTGAACATCAACAACATGGACTAAATTGTATCCTCCAAATTTTCCAGTTGAAGCCCTGACCCCCAGTGAGATGGCATTTGCAGATGAACCTTTTAAAGAGGCAGTTAGGTTTAGTGAGAGTGGGGCTGGGGCACTCCTGGTGGGATTAGTGCCCTTTTAAGAAGAGATACCACAGAGTTTGCTTATTCTCTGTTACCCTTTCACCAACATCTCAATTCCTATTCCAGCTGCTGGACAGAGAGGAAAATTGGCCCTCTCTAATCCAGGAGTAGAGCTCTTACCAGAAACCAATCATGTCAGTACCTTGACCTTAGACTTCTAGCCTCTAGAACTATGAGAAAATGCCTGTGTGCTTTTTAAGCCCAGTCTATAGTACTTTGCTATGGCAGCCTGAACTATTACACTGGGTTCCATGCTATTCAGGGAAAAATAAAACATTCACCTGGCATATCTGACAGAAGTTATCCATCCTGTGTAAAGGAAAAGAGGGAAAGTAACAGGGTGGGGAAAAAGTAAGGAAATACAATTTAGAGAAAGAAGATAAAACATAACTTCCAAAATCCTGTTATTTGCCTCTATTTGGGGGTAACAGATGGGATTTTCCAGGTAAGAGTAAGATGAGAAGTTGCTGTTTCTTATATGGAAATTGTTGGGCTGTGGGATCAAAATTTGTCAGAACATGGTAAGAAACAGATTTTTAACAAAATTTAGATTTGAGTTTTTATAGCGCATGTGTTCTTTGAAAACCAGATCCCACAGTTCAGTTCAGTCCCTCAGTCAGGTCTAACTCTTTGTACACCATGGACTGCAGCACGCCAGGCCTCCCTGTCCATCACCAGCTCCCAGAGTTTAATCAAACTCCTGTCCATTGAGTCGGTGATGCCATCCAACCATCTCATCCTTTGTTGTCCCCTTCTTTTCGTGCCTTTAATTGTTCCCAGCATCAGGGTCTTTTCAGGAGAGTCAGCTCTTCACATCAGGTGGCCAAAGTATTGGAGTTTCAGCTTCAACATCAGTCCTTCAAATGAATATTCAGGACTGATTTCCTTTAGGATAGACTGGTTGGATCTCCTTGCAGTTCAAGGGACTCTCAAGAGTCTTTTCCAGCACCTCAGTTCAAAAGCATCAGTTCTTTGGCACTCAGCTTTCTTTATAGTCCAACTCTCACATCCATACGTGACTACTGGAAGAAACATAGCCTTGACGAGATGGACCTTTGTTGACAAAGTAATGTCTCTGCTTTTTAATACGCTGTCTAGGTTGGTCATAACTTTCCTTCCAAGGAGTAAGCGTCTTTTAATTTCATTTCTGCAATCACCATCTGCACTGATTTTGGAGCCCAGAAAAATAAAGTCAGCCACTGTTTCCACTGTTTCCCCATCTATTTCCCATGAAGTGATGGGACCAGATGCCATGATCTTAGTTTTCTGAATGTTCAGCTTTAAGCCAACTTTCTCACTCTCACTTTCATCAAGAGGCTTTTTAGTTCTTCACTTTCTGCCCTAAGGCTGGTGTCATCTGCATCTCTGAGGTTATTGATATTTCTCACTGCAATCTTGATTCCAGCTTGTGCTTCCTCCAGCCCAGAGTTTCTCATGATGTACTCTGCATATGAATTAAATAAGCAGGGTGACAATATACAGCCTTGATGTACTCCTTTTCCTATTTGGAACCAGTCTGTTGTTCCATGTCCAGTTCTAACTTGCTTCCTGACCTGCATCCAGATTTCTCAAGAGGCAGGTCAGGTGATCTGGTATTCCCATCTCTTTCAGAATTTTCCACAGTTTGTTGTGATCCACACAGTCAAAGGCTTTGGCATAGTCAGTAAAGCAGAAATAGATGTTTTTCTGGAGCTCTCTTGCTTTTTTGATCCAGTGGACATTGGCAATTTGATCTCTGGTTCCTCTGCCTTTTCTAAATCCAGCTTGAACATCTGGAAGTTCACGGTTCACGTACTGTTGAAGCCTGGCTTAGAGAATTTTGAGCATTACTAGTGTGTGAGATGAGTGCAATTGTGCGGTAGTTTGAGCATTCTTTGGCATTGCCTTTCTTTGGGATTGGAATGAAAACTGACCCTTTCCAGTCCTGGGGCCACTGCTGAGTTTTCCAAGTTTGCTGGCATATTGAGTGCAGCACTTTCACAGCATCATCTTTCAGGATTTGAAACAGCTCAACTGGAATTCCATCACCTCCACTAGCTTTATTTGTAGTGATGCTTCCTAAGGCCCACTTGACTTTGCATTCCAGGATGTCTGGCTCTAGGTGAGTGATCACACCATCGTGATTATCTGGGTCATGAACATCTTTTTGTACAGTTCTTCAGTGTTCTTGCCACCTCTTGTTAATATCTTCTGCTTCTGTTAGGTCCATACCATTTCTGCTCTTTATTGAGCCCATCTTTGCATGAGATGTTCCCTTGATATCTCTGATTTTCTTGAAGAGATCTCTAGTCTTTCCCATTCTCTTGTTTTCCTCTATTTCTTTGCATTGATCACTGAGGAAGGCTTTCATATCTTCCTGCTATTCTTTGGAACTCTGCATTCAAATGGGTATATCTTTCATTTTTGCTTCTCTTCATAGCTATTTGTAAGGCCTCCTCAGACAGCCATTTTGCTTTTTTGCATTTCTTTTTCTTGGGGATGGTCTTTATCCTTGTCTCCTGTACAATGTCACAAACCTTCGTCCATAGTTAATCAGGCAGTCTATCAGATCTAATCCCTTGAATTTATTTCTGACTTCCACTGTATAATCGTAAGGGATTTGATTTAGGTCACACCTGAATGGTCTAGTGGTTTTGCCTACTTTCTTCAATTTAAGTCTGAATTTGGCAATAAGGACTTCATGATCTGAGCCACAGTCAGCTCCCACTCTTGTTTTTGCGGACTGTATAGAGCTTCTCCATCTTTGGCTGCAAAGAATATAATCAATCTGATTTCTGTGTTGACCATCTGGTAGTGTCCATGTGTAGAGCCTTCTCTTGTGTTGTTGGAAGAGGGTGTTTGCTATGACCAGTGTGTTCTCTTGGCAAAACTCTGTTAGCCTTTGCCCTGCTTCATTCTGTATTCCAAGGACAAATTTGCCTGTTATACCCGGTGTTTCTGACTTTCTACTTTTGCATTCCAGTCCCCTGTAATGAAAAGGACATCTTTTTTGGGTGTTAGTTCTAGTAGGTCTTGTAGGTTTTCATAGAACCATTCAACTTCAGCTTCTTCAGCATTACTGATCGGGACACAGACTTGGATTACCGTGATACTGAATGGTTTGCCTTGGAAATGAACGGAGATCACTTTGAATTAGGGATACAGAAATATTAGCTGAAATCATACTGCTTGTGTAGACAAGAAAGATAAATGACTCTCCATTCTTCCAGTAATCTGTTATCACCACAAACTAGCCAAATGTGAGACCTCTCTCTAATTCTATTATGGTCTCATCCCAGAGAATCTAAACCAAAGATCCTCACAAGGCAATGAAGGCCTCAATAACTGTCAAGTGAACTTGGTCTCTATTTGTTACTGCAGAGCCTATATCTCGTTTGGATCAAATGCACTGTCTGAATTCTCAAGCAGCCAGCTTTTAACTTGGCTAAAGTATTCTCTGAATCTTAATGTGTGCCTCCCTGCTTAAAACCTTTATTAGCTTACCACATCCTTGGGATAAAATCTACCAAATCCTTAGAGGCCTGCTGCTGCTAAGTTGCGTCAGTTGTGTCCGACTCTTAGCGACCCCATAGACGGCAGCCCACCAGGCTCCCCTGTCCCTGGGATTCTCCAGGCAAGAACACTGGAGTGGGTTGCCATTTCCTTCTCCAATTCATGAGAGTGAAAAGTGAAAGTGAAGTAGCTCAGTAGTTTCCGACTCTTAGCGACCCCATGGACTGTAGCCCACCAGGCTCCTCCATCCATGGGATTTTCCAGGCAAGAGTACTGGAGTAGGGTGCCATTGCCTTCTCCTAGGCCTCTAAGGCGGAGAAGGCAATGGCACCCTACTCCAGTACTTCATCCTTTAGGATGAAGGTATGGCCTATCATTCTTATCCAATCTCCATTTCTCAAGAACCATCAATGTAGGATTTCTTGCACTAAGCAATGCATTGGCACATACTATTCCTCCTGCTTGAAATACATTTATTTTTCTCCTCCTGGATAATTCCTTAACTGCTTGCTAGTTTCTTCTACAGGTTTCTCCAAGGGAGTAGGTGCCCCTCTACACTTCCATAGTACATGCTGTGTGTGTTCTCAGTCATGTCTGACTCCTTGGGAGCCCATGGACTGTAGCCCACCAGGCTTCTCTGTCCATGAGATTCTCCAGGCAAGAATATTGGAGTGGGATGCCATTTCCTACTCCAGAGAATCTTCCTGACCCAGGAATCGAACACCCATCTCTTAAGTCTCCTGCACTGGCAGGTGGATTCTTTACCACTGCACCACCTGGGTAGTACATGCTACATAACCCCGTAACAATGATACTACACTGCAATAATAATTCTCATCTGGAAGGCAAGGAGTGTCTTTTGTCTGTAATGTGTTCAGCACTGAGTGTGACAGTAATGTCACTGAATAAACATAGAGACAAATATATAACAAAAGGAGAAATGGGAGAGTTAAAGTGATTCTGAGTCCAATTTCAGTAGGGTGGAAGAAATCTACTCCCCACTCCTCCACTGATTAGTTTAAAAGATTTTATGGAAAAAATGGACCTCTTCAGAAGCAGTTAAATATGGTCAATTGTAATACTGGCCATATTAACTGAAAACTAACTGAAATCCCCTGTCCTGCTAATGAATATTCATGATAAATAAGGGGGAAAATTAGCGTGTTAGAAATAACTGTACTTCAGAGTCAAGTTCAGCATCTTCATTGCAGAGATGAAAAAGTATGGGCTAAAAGAAATGGATGTGAGATTGTTAGAACTTTGATATAGGATATGGCTGTGGCTCTCGTAATGTGGCTCAAAGTTGATAACCACTGAAACAGAACTTTTAAAACTAGTAAAAGGAATTTTACATTAATTTACAGTGGCTTAAGGGTAAAAAGTGATTAAAAATATAAGAAAACAATTTTAAGGCAGAAGTGGAGAGAGCTCAGTACTGTGTTGTTAGTATTACAAGAAACAATAAAGATTTTGATGATTAAAAATGTTAAAGGTGATATCACCCAAAAAATGGAGAATAAATTAACAGGTCACTCTTAATTATTCATGTCCATGAAGAGAAGTAATTGATATCTTGAGTCACCTTTTATTTGGTTTTGCAGTAAAATATGTGATTTTTTCCTCTCAGTATTTAAACTCTTTTTTTGTTTATGGTAATATCAACATTTGAAGTAGAACTAGTAAAGTACTAGAAAAGTTGTGGCCACTCAGGCAACTCAGAGTTAATTATTCTGGGTTCTATTTTCTCACCTGTAAAATTGGTCGGATTATCACCATTTCAAAGATTCTTTTTAGCAACTATGAATCCATAAACACTGGTTTGCCAAAATTAATCTAGAATTAATTTCAAGAATATGTCTAGTTCATCTAAATACCTTAATATCATTACTGGTATTTTTTAATCTCAGCAACTTTGGTTTTTATACTAGTGAGTCAAACTCCATCTCCAACTTCAATAAATAGATCATATTTACATTCTTAGTTAAGAAATATAGGCTGCAGTGGAATAGATGGCAATTCCTGCAACCTGAAGCCATTAAATCTGGCTAAGATAACTGAATTCAGGTCTAACATTTTCTAGTAGGTTTACAATTTGAGACCTTATAGACATTAATGGATCACACATGGCTACCCACAAGGAGAAAGATCTATCCAAAGCGGCCTTCAGGCTTCATCTCTGCGTGACTTCCACGTCACCCTAGTGCTAAAGCCCAGACTGGGATTCCAAGCAAAACCCTTGGGCCTTAGGAGCCTCTTGGGAGACTTACACCTTAGGAGTACTCCCTCTTCCTTGCCAAGCTGTAACCTACTGATAAAAACGGGCAGTTGGGGGTGAGGCTTTCCTTTCCTTCCTGATCTCCTCGCCTCTCCCTTAATCTCCAGCTTCTCAAACTGCAGCGGCCGTCACCTCCATCCTGGGAGCAGGGCTTCGCCGTGGCCACCGCCCGCTGCAGCCATTCTGTCCCGAGGTTGGCAGCTGCGCGGGGTGCAGCTTCCTGTGGGGATGGGGGGGCCGCGTGTGGGGGCGGGGCTTCCACGCCCTCCCCATGAGCTGGGAGGCGGGGCCTCAACAGAACACCCCTCCCACAGCTATCCTGCCCGCTGGATTTCACAAGCCGCCTCTCAGTTAATCTAGCACTCCTTAGAGAGGCGACAAAGGCTGTTTTGTAATTACTTCTTTCCCCAAATACTTTGTTGTTTAGTCACTATGTCGTGTCCATCTCTTTGCGACCCCATGGACTGTAGCTCACCAGGCTCTTCTGACCATGAACTCCAGGCAAGAATAATGGAGTAGGTAGCCGTTCCCTTCTCCAGGGGATCTTCCCAACCCGGGATTGAACCCAGGTGCCCTGCATTCTAGGTGGATTGTATGCCATCTGAGCCACCAGGGGAGCCCCTCTCAAATACTTACCTTGACCTTAATGAGTAGGACCTGTTTCTCACGTCAAAACAGTATGAAAATGGTAAAGAACATGAGCTCTGGGATTGGAGTCTCAATTGATAGGAGTCTACAATCCTAAATCTGAAGAGAAGATTAATGAGATCATATAAAGTAAGTACATAATGTATATAGCAAATTGGTGGTAAGCACTTGTCCTAACTACTAACTTAATCCAATATAAAGTACTGGAAGGAAAATGCAAAATGAATTTATTCTTTTAAGAAGCCGTTGCAGGACCTCTTCGGCTTTCCAAGTGCCCCAGTGGTGAAGATTCCCGCTGCCAATGCAGGAAGCGCAAGAGATGCAAATTCAATCCTTATGTAGGGAAGATGCCTTGGAGAAAGAAATGGCAACCCACTCCAGAATTCGTGCCTGAAAAATTCCATGGACAGAGGAGCCTAGTGGGCTACAGTCTGTGGGGTCACAAAGAGTCAGACACAACAGCAATTGAGCATGTAGGGCCTTTTACAATATACTGTAAGCTGGAAAATGATCCCAAAATTTAGCTTAGGTCTGGTACAAATGTATGGTGCAAATTTTGTCATTATATATATCTCTATGAACTTCTCTTTCCTCAATTATCCATAAATTAAAAAGAATTACTCCCAGAAATGTGTCCCAGAGAGGGCCCCCAAATTTTTAAAGGGAATAATGGGAAAGACTCCAGTATTTGAGTTGTTGGAAACAAGACAGTGCTAGGAAAAAAGTCCCAGGTACAGGTAGAATTTCAGGTATCACAATTTGTACCTCCCAACACAAACATCTTAATTTTAAAATTAATGAAATTTGAAAATTTCTGTAATTTTCTTTGAAAATTACAGGTGGTATATATGGAGACACTGTATACAGTATAACATTTTACATAACAAATACAATTACTGAAAATCATAAATATAACCCCATGAACAGTATGAAAAGGCAAAAAGATAGAACACTGAAAGATAAACTCCCCAGGTTGGTAGGTGGCCAATATGCTACTGAAGATCAGTTGAGAAATAACTCCAGAAAGAATGAAGATATGGAGCCAAAGCAAAAACAACACCCAGTTGTGGATGTGACTGGTGATGGAAGCAAGGTCTGATGCTGTAAAGAGCAATATTGCAGAGGAACCTGAATGTTATGTCCATAAATCAAGGCAAATTGGAAGTGGTCAAACAGGAGATGGAAAGACTGAACTTTGACATCTTTAGGAATCAGCAAACTAAAATGGACTGGATGGGTTAATTTAACTAGATGACCATTTTATCTACCATTGTGGGCAAGAATCCCTTAGAAGAAATGGAGTAGCCATCATAGTCAACAAGAGAGTCCGAAATGCAGTACTTGGGTGCAATCTCAAAAACGACAGAATGATCTCTGTTCATTTACAGGGCAAACCATTCAGTATCACGGTAATCCAAGTCTATGCCTCGACCAGTAACGCTGAAAAAGCTGAAGTTGAATGGTTCTTTGAAGACCTACAAGACCTTCTAGAATGAACACCCAAAAAAGATATCCTTTTCATTATAGGGGTCTGGAATGCAAAAGTAGGAAGTCAAGAAACACTGGGACTAACAGGTAAATTTGGCCTTGGAGTACAGAATGAAGCAGGGCAAAGGCTAATAGAGTTTTGCCAAGAGAACACACTGGTGATAGCAAACACCCTCTTCCAACAACACAAGAGAAGACTCTATACATGGACATCACCAGATGGTCAATACCAAAATCAGATTGGTTATATTCTTTGCAGCCGAAGATGGAGACGCTCTATACAGTCAGCAAAAACAAGAGCGGAAGCTGACTATGGCTCAGATCATGAAGTGCTTATTGCCAAATTCAGACTTAAATTGAAGAAAGTAGGCAAAACCACTAGACCATTCAGGTGTGACCTAAATCAAATCCATTACGATTATACAGAAGTCAGAAATAGATTCAAAGGATTAGATCTGATAGACAGACTGCTTGATGAACTATGGATGTAGGTCGTGACGTTGTACAGGAGACAGGGACAAATACCATCCCCAAGAAAAAGAAATGCAAAAAAGCAAAATGGCTGTCTGAGGAGGCCTTACAAATAGCTGTGAAAAAAAGAGAAGTGAAAAGCAAAGGAGAAAAGGAAAGATATACCCATTTGAATGCAGAGCTCCAAAGAATAGAACGGAGAGAAAAGAAAGCCTTCCTCAGTGATCAATACAAAGAAATAGAGGAAAACAAGAGAATGGGAAAGATTAGAGATCTCTTCAAGAAAATTAGAGATATCAAGGGAACATTTCATGCAAAGATGGGCTCAATAAAGGGCAGAAATGGTATGGACCTAACAGAAGCAGAAGATATTAAGAAAAGATGGCAAGAATACACAGAAGAACTATACAAAAAGATCTTCAAGACCCAGATAATCACAATGGTATGATCATTCACCTAGAGCCTGACATCCTGGAATGCGAAGTCAAGTGGGCCTTAGGAAGCATCACTATGAACAAAGCTAGTGAGGGTGACAGAATTTCAGCTGAGCTGTTTCAAATCCTAAAAGATGATGCTGTGAAAGTGTTGCACTCAATATGCCAGCAAATTTGGAAAACTCAGCAGTGGCCCCAGGACTGGAAAGGGTCAGTTTTCATTCCAATCCCAAAGAAAGGCAATGCCAAAGAATGTTCAAACTACCATAAAATTGCACTCATCTCACACACTAGTAAAGTAATGCTCAAAATTCTCCAAGCCAGGCTTCAACAGTATGTGAACCATGAACTTCCAGATGTTCAAGCTGGATTTAGAAAAGGCAGAGGAACCAGAGATCAAATTGCCAACATCGACTGGATCATCAAAAAAAGCAAGAGAGTTCCAGAAAAACATCTATTTCTGCTTTATTGAGTATACCAAAGCCTTTGACTGTGTGGATCACAACAAACTGTGGAAAATTCTGAAAGAGATGGGAATACCAGACCACCTGACCTGCCTCTTGAGAAACCTGTATGCAGTTCAGGAAGCAAGTTAGAATTGGACATGGAACAATAGACTTGTTCCAAATAGGAGAAGAAGTATGTCAAGGCTGTATATTGTCACCCTGCTTATTTAATTTATATGCAGAGTACCTCATGAGTAACACTGGGCTGGAGGAAGCACAAGCTGGAATCAAGATTGCTGGGATAAATATCAATAACCTCAGATATGCAGATGCCACCACCCTTATGCCAGAAAGTGAAGAACTAAAGAGCCTCTTGATGAAAGTGAAAGAGGAGAGTGAGTGAGAAAGTTGGCTTAAAGCTCACCATTCAGAAAATGAAGATCATGGCATCCAGTCCCATCACTTTATGGGAAATAGATGGAGAAATAGTAGAAACAGTGTCAGACTTTATTTTTTCTGGGCTCCAAAATCAGTGCAGATGGTGATTGCAGCCATGAAATTAAAAGACGCTTACTCCTTGGAAGGAAAGTTATGACCAACCTAGACAGTGTATTAAAAAGCAGAGACATTACTTTGCCAACAAAGGTCCATCTAGTAAAGGCTATGGTTCTTCCAGTAGTCACATATGGATGTGAGAGTTGGACTATAAAGAAAGCTGAGTGCCAGAGAATTGATGCGTTTGAACTGTGGTGTTGGAGAAGAGTCTTGAGAGTCCCTTGAACTGCAAGGAGATCCAACCAGTCCATCCTGATGGAGATCGGTCTTGGGTGTTCATTGGAAGGACTGATGTTGTAGCTGAAACATCAATACTTTGGCCACCTGGTGGGAAGAGCTGACTCATTGGAAAAGATCCTCATTCTGGAAAAGATTGAAGGCAGGAGGAAAAAGGGGATGACAGAGGATGAGATGGTTGGATGGCATCACCGACTCAATGGACATGGGTTTGAATAAACTCTGGGAGTCGGTGATGGACAGGGAGCCCTGGTGTGCTGTGGTCCCTCAGGTGGCAAAGAGTCGGATACGACTGAGCAACTGAACTGAACTATTCAAAGTGTTGAGTATCTTTTTTTAAAATTGGTATATCTGGTGCTTAAATTTTAATCTAGACTTGTATATGATGCCATTTGGAAAAAAACTAAAGTGTTCACTATTCCTAAAATAGTTTTATCTATAAAGGACTTAAATATAATTTTCTAGATAACATCTGCATCCAGATACTTAACAGATAAAGACTGGCAAATTTCAAATTACCTTGAACTTATTTGAATGTTGAACTTACTGGATTTTTATGAAGTTTCTCATAGGCATTTTAATTATTTTGCAATTTAGATCATAGAAATGAATGAAGAATTAAGAAGAAACTGGCAAGAAATGGACTTGAATGGACGTAACATATTTTGGGAAGGAAATGGTATGTTTTCAAAGTTAATTTTATTTATTTTAAAAGGACAGTTTTTTCCTAAATGTGCTTTCATTTTATCTATGACAAGACAATTATGTTAACCTGCCTAAAAACATATTTTAAATATTTTGCTAATAATAATAGTGAAATTTTTTCCATCTTAATAACTAAATGTATATAACATATTTACTACCTATTTCCAAGTTTTTTGCACTCTTTTTTGTCTTTTGTTCTTAGCTTCCCTAGTCATATAAAAAAACTCCTAAATCAAACTTTTCCCTCCATACATAGTGATGATCCTTGATGTCCCAGATAAAAACAAGATTAAAGCACAAACCTCCACACATGAGGTTTCCAACTTTTCAAAGGTTCTATAGGAGAAATCAAGTTTTAACTACTTTTCCCATTTAAAACTCAAATAAAATATACCATCCTTCTCTGCCCCCAGAGTTGAAGACGAATACTTCATTTTTTCTAGGTTTCTTCAATTGACAAGTTTGAGGATAGTCTGTGTATTCTAGTAGGTCAGTTGTCGGTATCTGTGGGTTGTACATCTCCACATTCAACTGACCATGCATCAGAAATATTCAGGAGCAAAACTTGAATTTACCATATGCCAACAATTTACCATACACCAGCTCCCCTGGTGGTTCAGATGGTAAAAAATTCTGCCTGCAATACAGGAGATGTAGGGGACATGTGTTCAGTTTCTGGGTTGGGAAGATCCCCTGGAGAAGGGAATGGCTACCCACTCCATATTCTTGTCTGGGGAATTCCATGGACAGATGAACCTGGTGGGCTTCAGTCTGTGGGGTCGCAAAGAGTTGGACATTACTGAGCAACTATTTACATAGTATTTACATTATATTTACAACTATGTGCATGGTATTTGCATGGTAGTATATTTTGTAAGTAATCTAGAGATGAGTTAAAATATACAGAAAAGTCTGTTTAGGTTATATGCAAATACTATGCCATTTTATGTGAAAGACTTGAGCATCTTCTTAGATTTTGGGATCTGTGTGGAATTCTGGAGCCAATCTTTCATGGATACCAAGTGATAGCTATATATCAGTATAGCTTAAGTCAGCACTTCTCAAATTTTAATGTGCATATGAATCTCCTAGGCATCTTGTTAAAATACATGTCTGATTTATAGATCTGGAATAGGGTCTAATATTCTGCATTTCTGACAGGTGCTGCTGGTTCAGGAACTATATTTGAGTTAACAAGAGTGCACATAATTTTTGGCCAAATGATAGATTCTTGAAATAGACTGCACATAAATTGTTAATCTGAATATGCTGAAAGTCAGTCAGAATTATGAATGTGTTTATGGCTCTCCACTTTTGTTAGGAAGTCAAATTTAGGTTTTCTTTTGTGACATCACTCTTTATAAAGAAGTAGGATATATATACAAGTTGACCTTTGGTATCCGTGCAGGTTGGGGTCTGAGGGGAATATCAGAATCCATGAATGCTCAGGTCCATAGTGGGCCCTCTGTTTCCTCAGACGTGGAACCTGCTAATACTAACATCTGGCTGTATGCTTATTGAAGAAAAGTCATAAATAAGTGTATCTGCATAATTCAAACTTGTGTTGTTCAAGGGTCAACTGTATTCTCAAAATATTACTGAGGTGGGTGGGTGTGTGTTAGTCACTCAGTCGTGTCCAGTTCTTTGTGAACCCATGGACTGTAACCAGGCTTCTCTGTCCGTGGAATTTTCTAGGGAAGAATACTGGAGTGGGTTGCCATTCCCTTCTCTAGGGGATCTTCCTGACCCAGGGATTGACCCTGGGTCTCTTGCATTACAGGTAGATTCTTTACTGTCTGAGCCACCAAGGAAGCACTACTGAGGTAGCTGACTCCAAAATAACTACCATCAGCTTTCCCTTCTTATACACACAAGCCATCTCCCCGTTAAGAGGTGGAATCTACTCCTCCATTCCCTTGATTCTGCACTAGTTTTTGATTCCCTTTACCATTAGTTAGATTATAACAGCAGTGAGGCTATATGCCTCCCAAAGCGAAGTCAGATGCCTTGCCGCTTTCCTTGCGGCTCTCTTGAAACTTCTGGGGAAGTCAGTCACCTCCTAAGAAGTCAGCCTACCTTGAGTCTGCCAAAAAGTACAAGCCTGCCAGGTACAAGAGGCCATGTTGAAAATGAGATGCTTGACTAATTGATTCCCAATTGTTCAGTCATCCTAGCTCAGGTGCTGGATGTTGAGTGGAGACTCCTTTCATTGATTATGATCTCAGCTTCCATCTGATTATTTGAGGTGCCCAAGGGAGGACTGCCCAGCTGAGCTCATCAGCTGCCCAAACCTTGAAAGATAAACTGTTAAACCACTAAGTTTTGATGCGCTGCAAGTGGTAAAGAAACCACCTGCCAATGCAGGAGATGAGACACAAAAGACGCGGGTTTGATCCCAGTGTTGGGAAGATCCCCTGGAGGAGGAAATGGCAACCTACTCCACTATTCTTACCTGGAGAATTCCATGGACAGACAAGCCTGGTAGGCTACAGTCCATGGGGTTGCAAAAGAATTGGACACAACTAAACATGCACACATAATGCATGCAGAAATAGATAAACAGAATGTTTACCTTATGCCAGCTTGATGAGTTTTATAACTGAGATGTCATGTTGATCTTACAGAAAATGAGAGGTTGCAAATGCATATGAAATTTTCATGTAAATAATACTGTAGGCTAGGGTTTTTTTTAATTATAAACTTACTCATGTAATATCTAAGTCTTATTTTCATTAAAATGTTCTAGTATTAAATAACATATTTGAGTCATATTTTATGATTATGCCTTCGAGATTGGGGATACTATTAATTTGGAAATCTGATTTTCAGCTCTTCCACATAATCACTAGAATTTTCCATTCTTGCCAGTAAACGCTGTCACCTATCCATGGGATCAAACTGAGTGAGAAATAGATTAATATTCTTTATTAAATGTTAACTTTTGTTTTTGATTCATGCCATGATTTGTCTAGATATTGCTCTTTACATTAGTTTCTTAAGGGGGCTTTATTGTTTCATAAAGAATGATTTTACAGATATTTAAAAACAGGAGGAGAAGGGGATTACAGAGGATGAGGTGGTTGGATGGAATCACCAACTCAATGGACATGAGTTTAAGTAAGCTCCGGGAGTTGGTGATGGACAGGGAAGCCTGGCGTCCTGCAGTCCGTGGGGTCAAAAAGAGTTGGACATAACTGAGAAACTGAACTGAACTGAACTTAAAGATTAATAGACATATGTGAAAGAGATTTATATATATTCAGGAATAGCCAGTAAAGAACTATAGGAAAAGCAGTTGAATATATCAAAAACTCATCAAGAAAAAAGAAAAAAAATCTTAAAATTAATTTTTTTCTTTTTCTTTCTTTCTTTTTTTTTTTTGACAAGAAACACAAAGAAGAAAACTCCACAGCACCTCAAAAGGCTAATGTGGAGGTAGAAATATGTAGAGGGAATAAACCGTGTGATTTATAAGAAAAAAAGAAAAAAGATTTAAGTGAATTTTTTTTAACAAGGAAAACAAAGACCAAAACTCCACAGCACTGCAAAAGGCTAATGTGAAGGTGGAAATATGTTGGGGAATAAACAGTGTGATTTATAAAAAGAAAGAATCTTAAAAATGAACTTTTTTATTTTTATAACAAGAAAAACAAAGAGGAAAACTCCACAGCACTGCTAAAGGCTAATGTGAAGGTGGAGATATGTTGCGGGAATCAACAGTGTGATTTATTAGAGACAAAAAAATTAAAAAGAAAAAAAATTTTTAAGACTCTCAAGGTCGTAGTTCTTGGTTGTGGAGTCTACTCCTGTGAAGGGGGTTGCGTTAGTGTCCTATGATGTTTTCCTGGTTGGGGGAGCTCGTGCCTGTGTTCTGGTTGATGGAGCTGGTTCTCCTCTCTCTGAAGGGCAGTGTAGTGTCCAGTAGTAGGTTTTGGAGTGTCTTTAGGTTCGGTATGCCTTTGGGCAGTGTTCTGGCTTTGGCAGTGTTTGGCGCGTCTATTTCCGCAGCCCCTTCAAAGTGACCCTCTCAGCATATCTGCAGTGCCACCAGCCCCCTACTTGTCCCTGGGATCATTGACGGTGCTTCTGTTCTCCTGTCCTGCCCTGCCCTTCTGGCGGAAGCTTGCTAGGAAGGGGCTTGTGTGGATCTTTTCTTGTACCTTCTGCGTCACCGAGACTTGTGCGGGCTTCCCTTAGCCCCCTGAGCTCACCCTCTGAGTCGCCCGGCTTGTGATCACTTGTCTTAGTTCCTGAGGCCCGCCCTCTGTGTCACAGGGCTTGTGTGCACTTGTTTTGACTCTCTGGGGGCTTGTGTGCACTTGTATCAGCTTCCTGGGTGCGGCACTCTGCATCGCGGGACTTGTGTAGACTTGTTTCGGCTCCCCGTGCCTCCCTTTGCATGGTCGCCAGGTTTATATGCACTTGTTTTGTCTTACCACCTGCCCTCTAGGGGTTATGTGTTCTCTGGGCTGTGCCAGGAGGTTTGTGTACGCTGCCCAAGTTTGTGTGCCTCCCCTCTATCAACAGCCCAGCCCTGCCCTTTGAACCGTGGGGGTTTTGTGCACCAGCTGTGTTTGTATGCCACGCCACAGTCGGGTCGATGTCACATCTTATGTTCAAATGTTTAATCCATTTCAAGTTAATTTTTGTGTATGGTTTAAGTTAGTGATCCACTATCATTCTTTTACATGGGACTGCCCAATTTTTCCAATACCATTTATTCAACAGATTGTTCTTTCCTCATTGTATATTTTTGGCTTCTTCATCATGAATTAATAGGTTATATATATATATATATAAACTATATATATATAGCTTTATTTCCAGGACTATTCTGTTTCATTAATCTATGTATCTGTTTCCACACCCACACCATAAATTTTAATTACTAGTCTTTGTAATATAGTTTGAAACAGGTAACATGATGCCTTCACCTGTTTGTTTGTTTGTTTGTTTCTTTCTGAAGGTTGCTTTGTTATTCAGGGTCTTCTGCAGTGCCATAAAAAGTTTAGAATTCTTTGTTCTATTTTTGTGAAAACTAAATATGAATTTTGATAGGGATTGCATTGAATTTTTTATATTGCTCTGTGTAGTATGGACAGTTTAGCAGTTAATTCTGCCAACGCTTGAGCATGGAATATCTTTCTATTTATTTATATTGTCTTCAATTTCTTTCATTAATGTCCTGTAGTTTTTTTATATCAGGTCTTTTACAAATCCACAGCAAACATTATCCTCAATGGTGAAAAATTGAAAGCATTTCTGCTAAAGTCAAGAACAAGACAAGCGTGCCCACTCTCACCACTACTATTCAACATAATTTTGGAAGTTTTGGCCACAGCAATCAGAGCAGAAAAATAAATAAAAGGAATCCAGATTGGAAAAGAAGAAGTAAAACTCTCACTGTTTGCAGATGACATGATCCTGTAACATAGAAAACCCTAAAGACTCTACCAGAAAATTACTAGAGCTAATCAATGAATATAGTAAAATTGCAGAATATAAAATTAACACACAGAAATCCCTTGCATTTCCATACACCAACAATGAGAAAACAGAAAGAGAAATTAAGGAAACAATTCCATTCACCATTGCAACGAAAAGAATAAAATACTTAGGAATAGCTCTACCTAAAGAAACAAAAGACCTATATATAGAAAACTATAAAACACTGATGTAAGAAATCAAAGAGGATAACATCTGTGGAAGAAACAGGAGTCAGGAGGAAAACTTAAGAAAGGCTTACAAATATGGCAATATTAGTAAGAGTTCAAAATAATAAATGGCAAATTGAAATCAGTAGGAAATTGTCCAGGTTCGATCCCTGGGTTGGGAAGATCCCCTGGAAAAGGAGATGGCAACCCACTACAGTATTCTTGTCTGGAGAATCCCATGGACAGAGGAGCCTGGCAGGCTACAGTCTATGGATTAGCAAGGAACGGACATGACTTAGCAACTAAACCACTACATTTTCTGTTTTAACACTAAAATCAGTTGCTATTAATTGTCCTAGTAAAATATTACATGCATCAAATTCTTTTATTCTTCCAACTATATACACATCTTGTTAGAAATTAACCCCTCAAAAATGAGTATATATTTATGATTTTATCTGCTAGATGTCAAGGTTCTTCTATCAATAAAATATTTTTTTTTTGTAAAATTGAACTTTTTCCTAATAATATTATTGAAAATCTTCAATAGAGTCTTCAAAATGCCTGGCTTACATCAAGTCAAATGTCATAGATATTTTCATTTGTGTGAATATTTTATCAATTTTACTGTGCCTTGTATTCTATTATTCAATTAAATAATGTAGCTATCTAAGGGGATGATTAACAACATTTATTTAAGAGTACATTTCACGACATTAACTGAATTATATCTTCTTGAAACTCTTTGAATGGCTATGTTAGTATTTACATGTTTATATTTATAAATTTTAGTTTTTTCTGTGTATACATAAAGTGTGTGTGGGTGTGATAATCAGTCATTATGTTTTATGTATGAGACATAAGTCTAATGGTACATGTTCTGGTACAAGTCCTTTGCTGGCCAATTTCACTTTAACTTTAGTGTAACAGTATGAATATTCATAATATGTAGCAATCTTATAAATGTGCTTGAGTAGGCAGCAATAATTGCTGCAATATGTTGAGAATTAAATCAACTGAAGAAAACAAAAGTGGCAGAACTAATTAAAAACATGGAGCAAGGAAAAAAAAAAAAAGAAATCAAAGAGGACACAAATAGATGGAGAAATATACCATGTTCATGGATTGGAAGAGTCAATATAGTGAAAATGAGTATACTACCCAAAGCAATCTATAGATTCAATGCAATCCCTATCAAGCTACCAACAGTATTTTTCACAGAGCTAGAACAAATAATTTCACAATTTGTATGGAAATACAAAAAACCTCGAATAGCCAAAGCAATCTTGAGAAAGAAGAATGGAACTGGAGGAATCAACATGCCTGACTTCAGGCTCTACTACAAAGCCACAGTCATCAAGACAGTATGGTACTGGCACAAAGACAGAAATATAGATCAATGGAACAAAATAGAAAGCCCAGAGATAAATCCACGCACCTATGGACACCTTATCTTTGACAAAGGAGGCAAGAATATACAATGGAGAAAAGATAATCTCTTTAACAAGCAGTGCTGGGAAAACTGGTCAACCACTTGTAAAAGAATGAAACTAGAACACTTTCTAATACCATACACAAAAATAGACTCAAAATGGATTAAAGATCTAAACGTAAGACCAGAAAGTATAAAACTCCTAGAGAAAAACATAGGCAAAACACTCTCTGACATAAATCACAGCAGGATCCTCTATGACCCACCTCCCATAGTAATGGAAATAGAAGCAAAACTAAACAAATGGGACCTAATTACAATTAAAATCTTTTGCACAACAAAGGAAACTATAAGCAAAGTGAAAAGACAGCCTTCAGAATGGGAGAAAATAATAGCAAACGAAGCAACTGACAAAGAATTAATCTCAAAAATATACAAGAAACTCCTGCAGATCAATTCCAGAAAAATAAATAACCCAATCCAAAAATGAGCCAGAGAACTAAAAAGACATTTCTCCAAAGAAGACATACAGATGGCTAACAAACACATGAAAAGATGCTCATCGTCACTCATTATCAGAGAAATGTAAATCAAAACCACAATTAGGTACCATCTCACGCTGGTCAGAATGGCTGCTATCCAAAAGCCTACAAACAATAAATGCTGGAGAGAGTGCAGAGGAAAGGTTACACTGTTGGTAGGAATGCAAACTAGTACAGCCACTATGGAGAACAGTGTGGAGATTCCTTAAAAAACTGGAAATAGAACTGCCATATGACCCAGCAATCCCACTGCTGGGCATACACACCGAGGAAACCAGAATTGGAAGAGACATGTATACCCCAATGTTCACCGCAGCTCTGTCTACAATAGCCAGGACATGGAAGCAACCTAGATGTCCATAAGCAGATGAATGGATAAGAAAGCTGTGGTACATATACACAATGGAATATTACTCAGCCATTAAAATGAATACGTTTGAATCAGTTCTAATGAGGTGGATGAAACTGGAGCCTATTATACAGAGTGAAGTAAGTCAGAAAGAAAAACACCAATACAGTATACTAATGCATATATATGGAATTTAGAAAGATGGTAACGACAACTCTATATGTGAGACAACAAGAGACACAGATGTATAGAACAGTCTTTGAGACTCTGTGGGAGAAGGCGAGGGTGGGATGATCTGAGAGAATAACATGGAAATGTATATTATCATATGTGAAACATATCGCCAGTCCAGGTTCGATGCATGAGACAGGGTGCTCAGGGCTGGTGCACTGGGATGACCCAGAGGGATGGGATGGGGAGGGAGGTGGGAGGTGGGGTTCAGGATGGGGAACACATATAAACCCATGGCTGATTCATGTCAATGTATGGCCAAAACCATTACAATATTGTAAAGTAAAGAGCCTCCAATTAAAATAAATAAAGAATTAAAAAAAAAAAAATAATATACAGGTCTTTTGCTTCCTTGGTTAAATTTATTCTTGGCATTTCTGATGTGATTACAAATGGGATTGTTTTCCTAATTTCTCTTTCTGATAGTTTATTGTTAGTGTAAGGAAACAAAACAGGTCTTTGAATACTGCACCTTTGTTGAATTCATTTATTAGTTATAATGGTTTTTTGATAGTCTTTAAGGTTTTTTATATATAGTATCATGTCATCTGCAAACAGTGACAGTGTTACTTTTTCCTTTCCAGTTTGAATTTCTTTTATTTATCTTCTCTGACTACTATGCCTAGGACTTCCAATACTGTATTGAATAAAAGTGGGTATCCTTGTTTTGTTCTTCATCCTAGAAAAAAAGCCTTCAGCTTCTATCTATTAGCTTGTTAGCTGGGGTTTGTCACGTATGGCTTTTGGTTTTGTTATGTTGAGGTGAAAGTAAAAGAGAGTATTAGTAACTCAGTCATGTCCGACTCTTTTTTACCCCATGAACTGTAGCCTGCCATGACCCCTGTCCATGGAATTCTCTTGGCAAGAAAACTGGAGTGGTTAACCATTTCCTTCTCCAGGGGATTTTTCCCAAACCAGGGGTCAAACCCAGGTTTCCTGCATTGCAGGTGGATTCTTTACCATCTGAGCAACCAGGGAAAACTGTTATTTTGAGATGTGTTCTCTATATTCCCACATTTTGAGGTTTTGTTTTTTTTTTTTAATCATCAGTCAGTTAAGTTCAGTTGCTCAGTCGTATCTGACTCTTTGTGAGCCCATAAACCCCAGCACGCCAGGCCTCCCTGTCCATCACCAACTCCTGGAATTTACCCAAACCCATGTCCATCAAGTCGGTGATGCCATTCAACCATCTCATCCTCTGTCGTCCCGTTCTCCTCCTGCCCTCAATCTTTCCCAGCATCAGGGTCTTTCCCAATGAGTCAACTCTTTGCAGCAGGTGGCCAAAGTATTGGAGTTTCAGCTTCAGCATCAGTCCTTCCAAAGAAATCCCAGGGCTGATCTCCTTTAGGATGGACTTGTTGGATCTCCTTGCAGTCCAAGGGACTCTCAAGAGTCTTCTCCAACACCACAGTTCAAAAGCATCAATTCTTCGGCGCTCAGCTTTCTTCACAGTCCAACTCTCACATTCATACATGACCACTGGAAAAACTATAGCCTTGACTAGATGGACCTTTGTTGGCAAAGTAATATCTCTGCTTTTCAATATGTTATCTAGGTTGGTCATAACTTTCCTTCCAAGGAGTAAGTGTCATTTAATCTCATGGCTTCAATCACCATTTGCAGTGATTTTGGAGCCCAGAAAAATAAAGTCTGACACTGTTTCCACTGTTTCCCCATCTATTTCCCATGAAGTGATGGGACCAGATGCCATGATCTTCGTTTTCTGAATGTTGAGCTTTAAGCCAACTTTTTCACTCTCCACTTTCACTTTCATCAAGAGACTTTTTAGTTCCTCTTCACTTTCTGCCCTAAGGCTGGTGTCATCTGCATATCTGAGGTTATTGATATTTCTCCCAGCAATCTTGATTCCAGCTTGTGCTTCTTCCAGCCCAGCGTTTCTCATGATGTACTCTGCATATAAGTTAAATAAGCAGGTGACAATATACAGCCTTGACGTACTCCTTTTCCTATTTGGAACAAGTCTGTTGTTCCATGTCCAGTTCTAACTCTTGCTTCCTGACCTGCATATAGGCTTCTCAAGAGGCAGGTCAGGTGGTCTGGTATTCCCATCTCTTTCAGAATTTTCCACAGTTTCTTGTGATCCTCACAGTCAAAGGCTTTGGCATAGTCAATAAAGCAGAAATAGATGCTTTTCTGGAACTCTTGCTTTCTTGATGATCCAGCAGATGTTGGCAATTTGATCTCTGGTTCCTCTGCCTTTTCTAAAACCACTTGAACATCTGGAAGTTCATGGTTCACATATTGCTGAAGCCTGGCTTGGAGAATTTTGAGCATTACATTTACTAGTGTGTGAGATGAGTGCAATTGTGCGGTAGTTTGAACATTCTTTGGCATTGCCTTTCTTTGGGATTGGAATGAAAACTGACCCTTTCCAGTCCTGTGGCCACTGCTGAGTTTTCCAAATTTGCTGGCATATTGAGTGTAGCACTTTCACAGCATCATCTTTCAGGATTTGAAACAGCTCAACTGGAATTCCATCACCTCCACTAGCTTTGTTCGTAATGATGCTTTCTAAGGCCCAGTTGACTTCACATTCCAAGATGTATGGCTCTAGGTCAGTGATCACACCATCGTGATTATCTGGGTCATGAAGATCTTTTTTGTACAGTTCTTCTGTGTATTCTTGCCACCTCTTATTTATATCTTCTGCTTCTGTTAGGTCCATACCATTTCTGTCCTTTATCTAGCCCATCTTTGCATGAAATATTCCCTTGGTATCTCTAATTTTCTTGAAGAGATCTCTAATCTTTCCCATTCTGTTGTTTTCCTCTATTTCTTTGCATTGATCGCTGAGGAAGGCTTTCTTATCTCTCCTTGCTATTCTTTGCAACTCTAGTAGTCACTTATAATTCTTTGTATTTCTCTGGTATCAATAATAACATCTCTTCTATTTCTGATTTTATTTGGGCTCTTTTTTTCTTGGTAAGTCTAGAGAATGTTTTGCCAGTTGTTTTAGTTTTCCAAAAATTAACTCTTAGTTTTATTGATTTTTTTCTATTGTATTTGTAGTTCTATTTCATTAATTTCTTTGCTAATCTTTGTAATTTTCTTCCTTTTACTAATTTTGGACTTCATTTGTTCTTTTTCTAGTTATTTGAGATATAAAGTTAGGTTGTTTATTTGAGACTTTTCCAGTTTGTTGAGGTAGGCATTTATCACTGTGAACTTCCCTCTTAGAACTGCTTTTGTTGCATCACATAAAATTCAGTATGTTATGTTTCCATTTCTATTTATATCAAGATGTTTTTTCATTTCTCTTTTGATTTTTTTTCATTGACCCATTGGTTACTGGTTACTCAGTAGAATCTTGTTTAATTTCCACATGTCTGTGAATTTTCCAGTTTTCTTTGTGCCATTAATTTTTCATCTCATACTATTGTGATTGGAAAACTTGCTTGGTACGATTTCAGTCCTCTTAAATTTGTTAAGACATATTTTCTGACCTAACATATGATCTGTCTTGTGCTCTTGAGAAGAATGTGTATTCTGTTGCTTTTAGATTAAATACTTTGTAAATATTTATTAATACCTGGTCTAACTGAAGAAAGCTGAGCACCGAAGAATTGATGCTTTTGAACTGTGGTGTTGGAAAAGACTCTTGAGAGTCCCTTGGACTGCAAGGAGATCCAACCAGTCCATTCTAAAGGAGATCATCCGTGGGTGTTCTTTGGAAGGAATGATGCTAAAGCTGAAACTCCAATACTTTGGCCACCTCATGCTAAGAGTTGACTCATTGGAAAAGACTCTGATGCTGGGAGGGATTGGGGGCAGGAGGAGAAGGGGGCGACAGAGGATGAGATGGCTGGATGGCATCACTGACTCGATTGACATGAGTTTGAGTGAGCTCTGGGAGTTGGAGGTGGACAGGGAAGCCTGACGTGTCGCAGTCCATGGGATCACAAAGAGTCAGACATGAATGAGCAACTGAACTGAGTGGTGATGAATTCATTTAGCTTTGGTTCACTGGAAAACTCTCTCTCTCTCCTTAAATTCTGAATACTAACTTTATCACGTATAGTTTTCTTGGTTGAAAGTTTTTTCTTTCAGTGCTTTGAATATATCAATATTATGCTATCCCTCTGAACCACAATGTTCATGCTAAAAAATCTACTAACAGTCTTATGAGGGGTCCCTTGTACCTAGAAAGTTGTTTTTCTCCTACTTCTTTTAATATTTTCTCCTTGTCTTTGATTTTTGATATTTCAATTATGTGTCTTTGTGTAGGTCCCTTTGGTTCACTTGACTGGCCAGTTCTAGATGCTAGTAATATAGGAAGATACTGAACTCACCTCCTCCCATGGGGTTACTGAAGCTACAACTACATATGGGACAATTTCCTTTTTAAAAACTTAAAAAAAAAAAAAAAAAAAACCTATCCTCTTTAAAAACCTAACTGCTGAATGACAACTCTGCATCAGGCAGATAAAAAGAAAATCTTATCAAAATGGGTTGAATAGGCTGGGGCACAACCTTGCCATCAACCTTACCCCCACTGAGCAACCTACGACTAAAGAGAACTCAAACCCAGAGCTTCTCCCTGAGCAGTAAAGGGTTCAACCCCAAATTTAGTTCCCCATTTTTAAAGACATGCGCTTGAGAGATGACCCCCCACATCGAAAGGGTCTCTAAACGAGGAAAGAAAAGGTGCCTTGAACACCATTTATTTCCAAAAAGGATTTGTAGTGGATTACAGTTAAAAAAAAATAAATGAGAGCAAAACCATTCATATATAAGAAAATGTTCAAATTAAATAGTAAGAGAAACAGAAAGTGAAGGAACACAGAAAAACGAAATAAAATTAACTGAGTGGAGAGCTACAGCCAGAACCAAAAGAGAGGAGGAATCCCTAGCTGGGGGAAACTGTTGGATCACCACAAAAGCTCTTCCATTGTTTCTACCTCACTCATACTTTATGAGACCCTGCACTAATAAGTATTCCCACTGTGTGGACATCCTGCAGGGGGCCAACAACTCCTTTTTTCCCCCTAAAGCAATGATACAACTCCTATATCCTACTGCGTATGTTTATTCTAGACTTGGTATTCAGTTCACTTCAGTTCAGTCGCTCAGCTGTGTCTGACTGTTTGGAACCCCATGAGCCATAGCACGCCAGACCTCCCTGTCCATCACCAGCTCCCGGAGTCCACCCAACCCATGTCCACTGAGTCAGTGATGCCATCTAATCATCTCATCCTCTGTCATCCCCTTCTGATCCTGCCCTCAATCTTTCCCAGCATCAGGGCCTTTTCTAATGAGTCAGCTCGTCACATAAGGTGGCCAAAGTATTGGTTTCAGCTTCAACATCAGTCCTTCCAATGAACACCCAGGACTGATCTCCTTTAGGATGGAGTGGTTGGATCTCCTTGTAGTCCAAGGGACTCTCAAGAGTCTTCTCCAACAACACAGTTCAAAAGCGTCAATTTTTTGGCACTAAGCTTTCTTTATAGTCCAACTCTCACATCCATACATGACCACTAGAAAAACCATAGCCTTGACTAGATGCACCTTTGTTGAGAAAGTAATGTCTCTGCTTTTTAATATGCTGTCTAGGTTGGTCATAACTTTCCTTCCAAGGAGTAAACGTCTTTCAATTTCATGGCTGCAGTCATCATCTGCAGTGATTTTGGAGCCCAAAAAAATAAAGTCAGCCACTGTTTCCATGTCTATTTGCCATGAAGGGATGGGACTGGATGCCGTGATCTTAGTTTTCTGAATGTTGAGCTTTAAGCCAACTTTTCACTCTTCTCTTTGACTTTCATCAAGAGGCTCTTTAGTTCTTCTTCACTTTCTGCCCTAAGGCTGGTGTCATCTGCATCTCTGAGGTTATTGATATTTCTCCCGGCAATCTTGATTCCAGCTTGTGCTTCCTTCAGCCCAGTCTTTCTCATGATGTATTCTGCATATAAGGTAAATAAGCAAGGTGACAATACATAGCCCAAACGAACTCCTTTTCCTATTTGGAACCAGTCTGTTGTTCCACGTCCAGTTCTAACTGTTGCTTCCTGGATACAGGTTTCTCAAGAGGCAGGTCAGGTGGTCTGGTATTCCCATCTCTTTCAGAATGTCCCACAGTTT
>NW_011495045.1:7058057-7061264 GCF_000754665.1 Bison bison bison | reverse complement strand
GTTAGGTCCATACCATTTCTGTCCTTTATCTAGCCCATCTTTGCATGAAATATTCCCTTGGTATCTCTAGTTTTCTTGAAGATATCTCTAGTCTTTCCCATTCTACTGTTTTCTTCTGTTTATTTGCACTGATCATTGAGGAAGGCTTTCTTATCTCTCCTTGCTATTCTTTGGAACTCTGCATTCAAATGGGTATATCTTTCCTTGTCTCCTTTGCTTTTCCCTTCTCTTCTTTTCACAGCTATTTGTAAGGCCTCCTCAGACAGCCATTTTGCTTTTTATGCATTTCTTTTTCTTGGGATGGTCTTTATCCCTGTCTCCTGTACAATGTCACGAACCTCTGTCCATAGTTCATCAGGCACTCTGTCTATCAAATCTAGTTCCTTAAATCTATTTCTCACTTCCACTGTATAATCATAAGGGATTTGATTTAGGTCATACTGAGAGAGTCATTTCCTAGGCAGGTTGATAAGGAGTCTGGGGTCCCCAAGGAGAGAGGGGTCTGGAATTCTCAAGGAGGAAGAAAGGACAAACTTTTTTTCCTTCTCTACATTCCTTAGGATTATATAACAATAATGTATCCTGCCTGAGGACAGTCTCTGGATTAAACCTTCTGGCTAATTCTGTTACCTTAAAATGTAAATTATGGGAGTAGGTCTGGTGAGGTCTTTACAACCTCCAGACATTCTTTGGATTCGTTGGAGAGTATATAACTTCATTGCTAACACTAGCAAGTGGGTACTCTTTCGGCCCCCTTCTGATGCCTATGTCAGAAGCTTTCTCTATCTCCTTTATACTTTAATAAAACTTTATTACACAAAAGCTCTGAGCGATCAAGCCTCGTCCCTGGCCCCGGATTGAATTCTTCTCCTCCGGGGGCCAAGAATCCCGGTGTCTTCATGTGATTCAACAAAAACCTTTCATCTTGGGGGCTCGTCCGGGATCCTTCAGGACAAGGTAAGGATGCTTGGAGCGCTAGTTCTTTGTTCTCTTAGCAAGTACGTTTTCTGCTGTGCTTTACTAACTCTACGGTGTGCTTGTGTGAATGAATGACATGCCCTGCGTGAAGCTAGTAAGGAGCCCTGCTCTGCGGTTCCACGGTGATCTCATACGGCTTGTGGCAGAAACCTGTCGGGGGGTTATACTGACCTTCCAATGCCAAGAGGTACCCAATGTCTCCTTCAGGAACCGACCAGAAATGGGCAAAACATGTGGACCGAACTCTCCTTTCTCGGTCAAACTTTTCGGTCTCTTTGACCATTTCATAACTCCTTGGGAATTATAAGTACTAACCTAATCTATCAGATCATAGACTTTCAAGGGACTTGTGATCTATACTGTTACTGTGTACTGTGTCTTAGGTCCCAAACTTGGATTGGTAGCCAAGAAAGCATCTAGCCTCTCTAGGAATCAAAAGTTAGGAAGCTAGATGGAGCTCTAGCTCCAAGAACATCTCTGAGGTTAAAGGTTATTCAGATTGGGACTGCAATGGGATTTTTCCTTTGGTAACGCTGGCTCTTAGTGGATCAGAGGAGGCTCTTATACTGGTGTGGTGATGCTTGGAAAGAACATCTCCATTTTATGTTCGTGTCGGTCTTATTGTGGTCAGGAAATACTCAGGGTCATGCACAGGCACTCAGGTGACAAATGTTTTCCTCAGCAGTCTTAGCTTGGGAGGCATTCTGGAAGGTTACTCTGATTGCACCCCGGGTGGCTTCAGAGGCAAGCAAGGTTAAGGGTGAAGAGCTGGATGTCAAGTAGGGATGCTATCAAGTCTACCCCTGGTACATCCCCACCCCATCTCGGTGGTAGAACCGGGAGGGACGAGTTTGGCACCTGCGTCGGTAATGGACAGACTAAGTCCGACCAGGAAGGAAAAGCTTTTGGTGTAAAGTCTGTCTACAGCCCCATCTAGAGCAGGGAGGGACGCCTCCAGTAGAAAAATGGCCTTGGTCGCTTTTTTTCTGTCTTACAGATAGGAGCTAACAATTCCAGCCTCACTCCTTTGAACTGTATCCTGAAAAACTGGGATAGATTTGATCCCCAGGGCTTAAAGAAGACACACCTGGTCCTCCTATGTGATACTGCATGGCCATGGTATCCATTGGAGGACGGCGAACGGTGGCCAGTTGGAGGGTCTCTTAAGTATAATACTGTTCTACAATTAGACCGGTTCTGTAAGGAACAAGGGAAATGGGTAGAAGTAGCATATATGTTGCCCTTTTTTCTCTCTTCGAAATATGCCAGACTTATGTCCTAAGGGTATAGATTTGGGCGTGAAACCTTCAGCTCCCTCCTGTCCTCCTACTTTGCCCCCGTACCTGGGGCTCCAAGCTGAGCAAACTGAAAGCCAGAGAACCCCCCTCAGAAGGGTTGCCTTGGTCTCAGTGGAAATCCAAACTGAGATTCAAACTGCCCACGTGGAGGTCCAAACAACTCCTGTCTCAGTATGACCTCAGACTAGTCTGGTTTCAGTAGAAACTCAGACCATCGAAGTAAGAGATGAGATGGAGGACAGGAGACAAAGAGAAGAAGAAAAACAGGTTTCTCCAATCTATCCCTGGGATCGTATGCGCAGAGCAGCCAGAGAGACTGAGGAACAGCCACACAAGCTGTTGCCTAAAGATGAAACACCCACCAGGAGAAATAATCAGTCTGTGAGAGTTAATAAGCCTTTTTCTTATCAAGAAATACAAAGAATCAAGGAGGATCTGGGAGACTATTTAGAGGACCCAGAAAAATATATTAGAGCTTTTAAAGTGTTACTCTGCTTTATGACCTCACTTGGAAGGATGTGATGTATATCTTGGGACAAACGTTGACTCCCAAGTCAAAGACTCGAGTTTTGGGAAAAGCGGTTGCTTATGGAGATGAATGGCTTGGTAATGAATCAGTAGGGAAGAGGGAGAATGAGATAGCGGCCCTCCCCACTGGGAATCAGGCGGTCCCAACTATAGAACCAGACTGGGACTAAAACACAGCTAAAGGAAGATGGGATCAGAGTCATTTTGTTAGATGTATTCTTTTTTTTTTTTTTTAACTTTACAATATTGTATTGGTTTTGCCATATATCAAAATGAATCCGCCACAGGTATACATGTGTTCCCCATCCTGAACCCTCCTCCCTCATCCCTCCCGGTACCATCCCTCTGGGTTGTCCCAGTGCACCAGCCCCAAGCATCCAGTATCGTGCATCAAACCTGGACT
>NW_011495045.1:7054753-7057957 GCF_000754665.1 Bison bison bison | reverse complement strand
TATATGATATTATACATGTTTCAATGCCATTCTCCCAAATCATCCCACCCTCTCCCTCTCCCACAGAGTCTAAAAGACTGTTCTATACATCAGTGTCTCTTTTGCTGTCTCGTATACAGGGTTATTGTTAGCATCTTTCTAAATTCGATATATATGCGTTAGCATACTGTATTGGTGTTTTTCTTTCTGGCTTACTTCACTCTGTATAATAGGCTCCAGTTTCATCCACCTTATTAGAACTGATTCAAATGTATTCTTTTTAATGGCTGAGTAATCTTGAAGGACTTAGGCAGGCGCGTTCTAAGCCTTTAAACTATGGCATATCGGCAGACAGAACAGGAGAAGGAAGCTCCTGGTAAACTCCTAGAAAGACTAAGAGAAGCCCTTCGCAGATTCACTGAGATTGATCCCGAAAGTGAAGAGGGAAAAGTGATCTTTAAGGATAGATTTCTCACTCAGTCGACTCCAGATATCCGCGGTAAGCTATTAAAACGGGCGTATGGACCAAATCAGTCTTTAGATACTCTGTTACAACTGGCTCAGACAGTCTATTATGGTAGGGAATATGAGGAAAAGAAAGAAAGGCAAAAAAAAGACAAAGGAAAAGGCGGAAGCCTTCTCCATGGCTATGAAAAACGTTCTTAAACAGCCCAGAGGGGCCCAGGTGAAAAGGGATGGGCTTGCTATTATTGTGGAAAGGAGGGGCACCTCAAGTGGGATTGCCCTCAGGCATCTAAGCCGCCCCCGGCTCCATGTCCGGTCTGCAAAGGACCACACTGGAAGAGAGACTGCCCCCAGAGGCGTAGGTCTCCAGGGTCGGACTCTCAAGACAATCAGGACTGAATGTGTCCGGGGGTCCCCACACAAGCTCCCGTCCTAATTACACCTGAGGAACCCCAGGTATTAATAATTGTGGGGGGCAATCCATCGATTTCCTTTTAGATACTGGGCCAACTTATTCTGTGCTTACTGAAGCCCCTGGCCCACTTTCTTCCCTATCCGCTTCCGTAATGGGACGGTCTGGATGAGCCAAAAGGTATTATTTCAGTTATTCTCTATCTTGCAACTGGGATTCTGTGCTGTTTTCACACGAGTTTCTGATCGTGCCAGAATCTCCCTCACTCCTTTTGGGAAGGGATATACTGAGCAAGGTCCATGCCTCTGTTTTCATGAATATGGAGCCCTCCCTTTCTCTCCCTTTAGTTGAACAAAATGTAAATCCTAAAGTATGGGCTGATGGAAAATCTGTGGATCGAGCAGAAAATGCTATTCCTGTAGTTGTTAAGCTCAAAGACCCACACGTATTTCCACATAAGAAGCAGTATCCACTGAAGCCTGAGGTTAAGGAAGGGTTAAAACCCATCATAGAAAATTTAAAGGAGCAGGGACTATTAATTCCCTGTAACAGTCCTTGCTACACTCCTATTTTGGGTATAAAGAAATCAAATGGTAAATGGAGACTAGTTCAAGATTTACAAATAATAAATGAGGCTGTAGTTCCTTTACACCCCGTGGTGCCTAATCCTTATACTCTACTGTCTGAAATTCCTGATTGAGCTAAATATTTCTCAGTAATTGATTTAAAAGATGCCTTCTATTCAGAGCCTTTGGCGGAAGAAAGTCAATTTCTATTTGCCTTTGAAGACCCTACCCAGCCAGCTTCTCAGTTAACCTAGACAGTTTTGCCCCAGGGATTTCATGACACTTATTTGGACAACGTTTGTCACGGGATCTACAAAACTTTAACAGCTCTGAAGTGGTGGTGTTAACAATATGTAGATGGTATTTTGCTCTGTGCTGAGACAGAGGAAGCTTGTTCGCAGCCTCAGAAGATTTCTTAAACTTTCTGGCAGGCTGTGGTTACAAGGCATCAAGAGAAAAGGCTCAGCTTTGTCAACAATCGGTTAGATATCTGGGCCTAATCATATCAGAAGAGACTAGGGCCATAGGCCCTGAGAGAATTAAATCTATACTAAATCATACCCTGCCTATGACTTTAAGACAATTGAGAGGATTTTTGGGAATTACAGGTTACTGTCGCTTTGGATTCCAGGTTATGGGGAACTTGCCCGGCCTTTATACAAACTTATAGCTGAAACTCAGCAGGCCCAAACTGACAAACTGGTTTGGTCTCCAGAAACTCAAAAGGCTTTTAAGGTTCTTCAGACTGCTTTCCTGCAAGCTCCAGCTCTGAGCTTGCCCACAGGGTCAGAATTTAATTTGTCACTGAAAGAAAAGGTGTGGCATTGGGAGTTTTGACACAACCCCGAGGGCCTCACCAGCAACCTATTGCTTATCTAAGCAGAGAATTAGATGTAATTTCACGTGGGTGGCCCCACTGCCTAAGAGTAATTGGGGCAGTGGCTTTATTAGCACCTGAAGCTTTAAAAATAATTAATGGATGAAACCTTACTGTACTGACTTCTCATGATGTAAGTGGAATCTTAAATTCTAAGGTTAGTATTTGGATGACAGACAGTAGGCTTCTTAAATATCAGTCATTGTTGTTAGAAGGACCAGTAACTAAGCTTAGAGTTTGTGGAAATTTAAATCCTGACACTTTCCTTCCTGAGAAGGAAAATGAAACACCTGGTCACGATTGTTCCCAATTCCTAACTTAAAACTATGCAGCTCAGGAGGATCTAAAGGATACCCCATTAGACAATCCTGACATGGAAATAATTACCGATGGCAGTTCTTTTGTTCGGCATGGAAAACATAAAGCAGGTTACTCCGTGGTGACTGCTGAACAGGTTTTGGAAGCAAAATCTCTCCTCCAGGGAACCAGTGCTCAGTTAGCGGAGCTTGTGGCTGTGACCCGAGCTCTATAGTTAAGCAAAGGGCAGCAGATGGGCCTGATAATCTATGTGAGTCTACTTCTGCTGACTCCAAAAATCCTGAGTCTGCCGTTTGATCCTCAAGACAATGCCTTCCTGTCCTGGGCTCATTCCTATGCTGCATTCCACAATCGGTCTAACTGCTGGATCTGTGGAGCGCTCCCCTCTTCATCAGTGGAAGGCTTCCCATGGTGGACATCTCCACTTCACGGAAAAGACTTTCTCCAAGTCTGTGAATACCTTCGACAACAATCACATGCAATGCCTCTTCTTCATCTGATGACATCTCAGATCAGATCAGTCGCTCAGTCGTGTCCGACTCTTTGCAACCCCATGAATCACAGCACGCCAGGCCTCCCTGTCCATC
>NW_011495045.1:7051917-7053716 GCF_000754665.1 Bison bison bison | reverse complement strand
TGCTGAAGCCCGGCTTGGAGAACTTTGAGCATTACTTTACTAGTGTGTGAGATGAGTGCAATTATGTGGTAGTTTGAGCATTCTTTGGCATTGCCTTTCTTTGGGATTGGAATGAAAACTGACCTTTTCCAGTCCTGTGGCCACTGCTGAGTTTTCCAAATTTGCTGGCATATTGAGTGCAGCACTTTCACAGCATCATCTTTCAGGATTTGGAATAGCTCAACTGGAATTCCATCACCTCCACTAGCTTTGTTCGTAGTGATGCTTTCTAAGGCCCACTTGACTTCACATTCCAGGATGTCTGGCTCTAGGTGAGTGATCACACCATCGTGATTATCTGGGTCGTGAAGATCTTTTTCATAGAGTTCTTCTGTGTATTCTTGCCACCTCTTATTTATATCTTCTGCTTCTGTTAGGTCCATACCATTTCTGTCCTTTATCGAGCCCATCTTTGCATGAAATGTGCCTTTGGTATCTCTAATTTTCTTGAAGAGATCCCTAGTCTTTCCCATTCTGTTGTTTTCCTCTATTTTTTTGCCTTGATCGCTAAAGAAGGCTTTCTTATCTCTTCTTGCTATTCTTTGGAACTCTGCATTCAGATGCTTATATCTTTCCTTTTCTCCTTTGATTTTTGCTTCTCTTCTTTTCACAGCTATTTGTAAGGCCTCCCCAGACAGCCATTTTGCTTTTTTGCATTTCTTTTCCATGGGGATGGTCTTGATCCCTGTCTCCTGTACAATGTCACGAACCTCACTCCATAGTTTATCAGGCACTCTATCTATCAGATCTAGGCCCTTAAATCTATTTCTCACTTCCACTGTATCATCATAAGGGATTTGATTTAGGTCATACCTGAATGGTCTAGTGATTTTCCCTACTTTCTTCACTTTAAGTCTGAATTTGGCAATAAGGAGTTCATGGTCTGAACCACAGTCAGCTCCTAGTCTTGTTTTTGCTGACTGTATAGAGCTTCTCCATCTTTGGCTGCAAAGAATATAATCAGTCTGATTTCGGTGTTGACCATCTGGTGATGTCCATGTATAGAGTCTTCTCTTGTGTTGTTAGAAGAGGGTGTTTGCTATGACCAGTGCATTTTCTTGGCAAAACTCTATTAGTCTTTGCCCTGCTTCATTCCTTATTCCAAGGCCAAATTTGCCCGTTACTCCAGGTGTTTCTTGACTTCCTACTTTTGCATTCTGTCCCCTATAATGCAAAGGACATCTTTTTTGGGTGTTAGTTCTAAAAGGTCTTGTAGGTCTTCATAGAACCGTTCAACTTCAGTTTCTTCAGTGTTACTGGTTGGGGCATAGACTTGGATTACTGTGATATTGAATGGTTTGCCTTGGAAATGAACAGAGATCATTCTGTCGTTTTTGAGATTGCATCCAAGTACTGCATTTCAGACTCTTTTGTTGACCATGATGGCCACTCCATTTCTTCTGAGTCATTCCTGCCCATAGTAGTAGATATAATGGTTATCTGAGTTAAATTCACCCATTCCAGTCCATTTCAGTTCGCTGTTTCCTACAATGTCGACATTCACTCTTGCCATCTCTTGTTTGACCACTTCCAATTTGCCTTGATTCATGGACCTGACATTCCAGGTTCCTATGCAATATTGCTCTTTGAGGCATCGGACCTTGCTTCTATCACTAGTCACATCCACAGCTGGGTATTCTTTTTGCTTTGGCTCCATCCCTTCATTGTTTCTGGAGTTATTTCTCCACTGATCTCCAGTAGCATATTGGGCACCTACTGACCTGGGGAGTTTCTCTTTCAGTATCCTATCATTTTGCCTT
>NW_011495045.1:7046307-7051817 GCF_000754665.1 Bison bison bison | reverse complement strand
TTTTGCCTTTTCATACTGTTCATGGGGTTCTCAAGGCAAGAATACTGAAGTGGTTTGCCATTCCCTTCTCCAGTGGACCACATTCTGTCAGATCTCTCCACCATGACCCACCCATTTTGGGTTGCCCCATGGGCATGGCTTAGTTTCATTGAGTTAGACAAGGCTGTGGTCCTAGTGTGATTAGATTGACTAGTTTTCTGTGAGTATGGTTTCAGTGTGTTTGCCCTCTGATGCCCTCTTGCAACACCTACCATCTTACTTGGGTTTCTCTTACCTGAGCGTGGGGTATCTCTTGACAGCTGCTCCAGCAAAGCGCAGCCATTGCTCCTTACCTTGGACGAGGGGTATCTCCTCACCGCCACCCTTCCTGACCTTCAATGTGGGATAGCTCCTCTAGACCCTCCTGCGCCCATGAAGCCATGGCTCCTTGGACCTGGGGTTGTTCCTCCCAGCCACCACCCTTGGCCTCGGGCGTGGGGGCATGGGGTAGCTCCTCCCGCCCGCCGCCCCTTGCCTGGGGTTTAGGGGCGTGGGGTAGCTCCTCCCGCCCGCCACCCCTGACCCCGGACGCAGGGTAACTCCTCTTGTCACTGCCCCTGACTTCAGACGCTGGGTATCTCCTCTCGGCCACCACCCCCCTCCCCGACCTCGGACACGGGGTAGCTCCTCTCAGCCGTTCCTGCGCCATCGCAGTCTGGTACTCTCGGCCGCTGCCCCTGACCTCGGACGTGGGGTAACTCCTCTTGGCCACCGCCCTTCGGGTATGGGGTCCTCCCGGCTTCTGCCCTGACCTCAGACATGGGGTGGCTCCTCTTGGCCACGCTTAGTGCGCCCGTCGCAGCCGCCTGTGCTTTAGCACGTGACATCTACCAACCCTAAAATGGACTGGTGCAACACTTTGCACTTTAACTATGGACATCACATGACTTTTAATTTTGATTCTGAATGTTTTGTTCTTGCTGTTTGTTGGGGATTTTCTCCCTGGGACTTGGAAGCGACAAACCTGAAAGAATGACACTCGGACAGTCTCTTGCAGGGACTGACAAGTTTATTTCTGCAGTCAAGCTTTTTTATAGAAGCAGAAACAAAGAGCTTAAAGTATACGGCCAGCAGAGTGCATACGGAGTTAACACATAATCAGTAAAAACATTTCAAGGACAGCGCGCTCTAAATGACTCATGGGCTTATCCCACAACCCGCTTTCACAAGTAACATCCCTATTTATTATTAAATCTTGGCACCGAGCATAACCAAAGGCAGGAGATGTTTTTCTGTCCGTGTACAAAGCTGGGTACTTCTGGCCCTTCGCCATTTTCCCAAGGACTTTCTCCTTTTACGCCTATTTTGTACTACGCTTCCCAACATATCCTCCTTTTGTTTTTAAATTAAGCATGGCGGCTGCTAGTTGGACTCCATTGTGGGAGGCACGGAGTCTTGAGTAGAGACTTCTGTATCCTATAAGCAAAGACAAAAAGAGCAGGGTGATTAATACATATATAAAAATATTGCTTCCTGAAAGCCAAGCTCTAGGGTCTAGAGACGATAGGGTTTTGGTTAAAGTATCATAGAATTGAGTGCTATACAATTCTGTAGGTACCCTAACTTGAAAATTAGCAACTTGTTGTTTCAACAAATTGACGTCTAAACTTGAGTTATTTGTGAGATCCTGCAAATGCACCTTAACTTTATTCCAAGGATATTCAGTGCTATTATAGGGCATGTTAGTCAGAAAAAAAAAGTAAAATTCCAGTGACAGCATATACATGTTTGGAAAGTCAATTGCTGCATTTGATCTCCTAAGTAGATAACCACAGTTTGTAACTCATTAATTCCTGTTTGTAATTGCTGATCTATTTGAGCTTGTCGAGTCCACAGATCATGAGAGTCTTTGTGCCAAGCAGTGATAAAATCATGATTTTGTATAGAATTATGTAAAGCCATACCAGACAAAGTTCCTACAGTCACAATGGAGATAAGGCTTAAGATGCCTGCAATAATCCACCCAATGATGCGCTTAGATTGCCTAAGCCCAGTTTTCAACAATACAGAAAGAGATACAGAATCAGTCCAAGGTTCAGTTAAGTTTATGGGAAGCCATAACTCAGATCTTTGTTTAACTAGCGCAATGCTAACATTGTGATATGAAATGGTGTGATTAAGGCAGGTATACAATGCACATGCAGTACAATTGACAATCTTGGCTGATAAGTCAATATCAAAATGCCCTACAATAAACAAGTACTGAAGGTGAACACATGACTGAACATAGCCAGTACTATTATATAGGAAGGTATAATTAGAAGGACGAAACATACCCACAGTCCCATAAACATTAGCGAAGTGCTCTAAAGCTGCTGGAATTTTCTAAATGTGCCATTGCTCTGGCCCCACAATGGGGACGACAATCCTGGGTCGTGGGGGTTGATAAGCCCCCATTATACCAATTCTGCAATATGTTCTTATCAGTCCAGAAGCTTGTCTTAGAGTTATGAAAGCCTCCAATGCTTGATCTATTAAACCAGTAGTAATTATGATGTTCCTCCTGCTCTTCAGAACAGTTTACATTGCCAGAAACAGCATATCTGGAGTCATAGGAGTTTCAGTACTCTTCAGTGTCTGCTCAGCCTGATGAGTCATGTTTTCACTTGAGCCCATGTCGGGTAAGGATTCAGACGATGGCGTTTCCTCATTGGCTCCTCCAGGGTCATTGACGAGACCCTTCGTGTCAATTTCATCACTTCCCAAGGGAATCCGGTCTTGGGGTCCCTCTCGGTAATGGACTTGGCGAAGGGTAACCCAGATTTCCTCTCCATCTGCAATGACAAGGCCATAACCCTTGCCTAGGAGTTGTAAGATTCCTGGCAGCGATTGATTAAATTGCTTATAGCATATTGGTATATTGATTTCTAATTTGCTGTTTTTGTCTTCTGCAAAATGTCTATCTGCACCAGTGTCAGAATTATTTTTTGTTAAGTTTAAAAAATTTAGGGAATAAAAAGTTAAAGATAATAATAATTGAGGGTTCATAGGATAAGAAGTGTATCTCATCTTCCATATTCCCCCTTTCTGTTTTAGTAAATGAGTTTTTAGGGTGCAGTGGGCTCTTTCAATAATGTCTTGACCCTGAGGATTATAGGGTATTCTTGTAATGTGAGTGGTGTTCCATTCTGATAAAAATGAATGAAACGAATGAGAGGTGACTGTAGGTCCATTGTCTGTTAACAAGACAGAAGGAATCCCCATAATGGGGAAGGTGAGTAAGAGTGCAGAAATGGCGTGTTTATTGGGTTCTGAAGAGATAGGTATTGTCCAGATAAAGTTGGAAAATGTATCTATTGAGACAAAAGTAAAGAAAATTTTCTTTAAGGAGAGTGAGTGAAGTCAGATTGCTAAAGGGAATTAGGTTGTTGCCCCCGGGGATTAACTCCTGAAATCATAGTTCGTAAGTGCAGAGGGGTGCAGACATCACAGATTTTAATAATATGCCGTGTTTCAGTGAGAGGAATATGGTATTTAGAGTGCAATCTGTTAGCATCGGTATGAAGATTAGCATGTTCCTCATTGGCAAATGTAAAAATGGGAGCTATGAGCCTGTCAACAGCATCATTTCTTGTGACCAGAGGGCCAGGTAAACTTGAATGAGCACGTATATGTACAATAAAGAAGGGTTCCGTACGTGAGCGAATTAAAGCTTGAGTCTGTGAAAAGAGAGCATATAATTCTTCATCTAGATTGTATAAAAAGGCGGTAACAAAATCATGAAAAAGGGAAGCAAGGTATTTGGAATCAGTATATACGTTGAAGGATAATGGTTGAAGTGACAAAAGAGCATATAAAGCATACAATTCAACTCTTTGTACTGAAGAATAGGTAGTGGGTAATTTCTCTTTGATATCAGGGCCGACAATCTCTGTTACGCTTTTCTTGTTGCCATCAATGAAATAGGTGGGTGCACTGGAAATAGGCTGGGATGCAATGATATTAGTTACAATGAATTTAGTACATTGTAGAAAGTCCTATAATTTTCCTTTCGGTAAATGAAATGAAATAACATTTTGAAAATCCTTTAATGCCATTTGCATGGTCAAGTTATACTGTAAGGCAATTTGCAATTCTTTTTTTGTCAAGGGAACGTGTATTGCATATGGATCAAATCCAGTCAAAGTTTGTACATGGCTTCTTCCTGACACAATTAAGTGCCCCATTTTCTCAATATATGCTACACTTTTTTTAGACTGTTTTGTGTGTAAATATACCCATTCTATTGGGCTCTGTTGAGCTATAATTGCAGTGGGTGAATGTTCAGTGGGGAATATATCTAAAGAAACTGGTTGATCATAATCTAGCCGAGTTGAAAAAGATTGTTGAATGTGTTTCTCCATTAAGGCCAGTTCTTCTTTGGCCTCTTTTGTTAGTTGTCTAGGGCTATTAGGGTCAGGGGATCCCTTTGAAATTTTAAATAGATTTTGTAAGGCATAGGTGGGGATGCTGACAGATGGCCGCAGCCAATTAATATCTCCTAGCAATTTTTGAAAATCATTCAGTGTGCATAGAAATTGCATAGAAATTTGAGTTTTTTGAGGTTTGATTTTAGATTCTTCCATAACATGTCCTAAATAATTAAAGGGTGCTTTCCATTGAATTTTATCTGGTGCTACAAGCAGGCCGTGATTTTGAAGAGTAGTAATAACTTCATTATATAACTGTTGTAAAGAGAGTTCAGATTCCATAGAGAGAAGTATATCATCCATATAATGAATTATAAACGCAGGAGGATACTTGTCTCTAATGGGTTGTAATAAAACAGATATGAGATATTGGCAAATGGTAGGGGAGTTCATCATTCCCTGAGGTAGCACCTTCCATTGGAAATCTTTTAACAGGAGCCATGTGATTTATAGAAGGAATTGAAAAGGCAAAACGTTTTCTATCTTTAAGATGCAAAGGTATAGTAAAAAAGCAGTCTTGCAAGTCAATAATAACTATAGACCATCCTTTTGGTACCATAGAAGGGGAGGGCAATCTGGGTTGTAAGGGCCCCATAGGTAACATGGTATTATTAACATTTCTTAAATCTATCAACATTCGTCATTTTCCTGATTTCTTTTTTATTACAAAAATAGGGGAATTCCATGGGGAAGATGAAGGTTCTATATGAGCTTTTTGTAATTGTTCATTAACTAATTGTGTAAGAGCTGCCAATTTTTCTTTAGTTAAGGGCCATTGAGGTGTCCATACTGGGGTATCAGATTCCCAATCGAGGAGCAGCGTTGTTAACTCAATGGCCCCCATTAAAAAGGTTCATTTAAAGAAATTGTGGCTTTCGTTTGTTCAAGAAAATCCTGTCCCCATAAATTGATTGAGATATTAGTAATATATGGTTTAAGATAAGCTACAATTTGATTAGGGCCCTAGAGACATTACTTTGCTAACAAAGGTTCGTCTAGTCAAGGCTATGGTTTTTCCTGTGGTCATGTATGGATGTGAGAGTTGGACTGTGAAGAAGGCTG
>NW_011495045.1:7029284-7046207 GCF_000754665.1 Bison bison bison | reverse complement strand
AGACTCTTGAGAGTCCCTTGGACTGCAAGAAGATCCAACCAGTCCATTCTGAAGGAGATCAGCCCTGGGATTTCTTTGGAAGGAATGATGCTAAAGCTGAAACTCCAGTACTTTGGCCACCTCATGCGAAGAGTTGACTCATTGGAAAAGACTCTGATGCTGGGAGGGATTGGGGGCAGGAGGAAAAGGGGACGACAGAGGATGAGATGGCTGGGTGGCATCGCTGACTCGATGGACGTGAGTCTGATTGAACTCCGGGAGTTGGTGATGGACAGGGAGGCCTGGCGTGCTGTGATTCATGGGGTCGCAAAGAGTCGGACACGACTGAGCGACTGATCTGATCTGATACATTTGTAAATAGGATGCATTGACAAAAGTTTGTGTGGCATTAGTTTCATTTACTTCTAATAGTCTAGAAGGAGCTATAACCTTATCCCAATCAAGGGGCCATTTTGCATCTCTAATGATTGAAATGTTAGCTCCAGTATCTAACATGCCTGTGAAATTCTTTCCCTGTATGCGTAAAGTAAGCATGGGTTTCCGATGTTCCTTTAATAAGGTAGATAGTGCAGCAGTAAGGTTGGTACTGCCAAAGCCTCCCTGCCGAACTTTATCAGATGCCTTCATTGGTTTGACATATGGTAAAAGTAATAATTGTGCAAAATGTTCCCTTTTTTGTAAGTATACATTTCCCATTTTCACAACATTTACCATAATATGTATTTCCCCTTCATAATCTTCATCCACAACACCGGTCAATACCATTAAACCTCTCATTGTGCAGCTACTACGTCCCAAAATCAGTCCCATTGTCCTGGGTGGAATCGGGCCATAATATCCAGTGGGAATTTTGTGGGGGTTGTATAATTCTAATAGTTCCATATCATAAGGACTAGGTATATCAATGCAAGCATTCTTAGATGTAACTGCTTGTAGCATCATAACATTAGGTCCTCCTTTTGTAGTGGGGCTAGAGGACGGCCCCTTTATTAGTTTCCCTGTTGTTTTTGCTGTGCACTGGGGTTCAAGGTGTTTCCATCCTTATCAAATTTAGAATGACATTCATTCAGCCAGTGGAACCCCTTTTTACATCTTGGACATATTCCTGGGGGTCTCTTCTTATTAGAAGTAGTATTATTTTTTCTGGCCTGTGTTGACATGCGACATTGCTTTTTCATATGGCTGGGCTTCCCACAGTTAAAACATTTGGCATTAGCAGCTTTTTGTACATTAAAGGTTTCCAATGTTGCCAATTTTGCTCTATGGGAACTAGATCTGATATCCCTATATGCTTTCAAACATTCCACAAGAGAGCCAGTCTCTCAAATTGGTCTAAGCATGGATTGACATTCCTCATTAGCATTTTCAAAAGCAAGTTGTTTTAAAATAATATTTTGTAAAGTCACATCCTTAATAGATTTTTCAATTGCATCCTTTAATTTTCCTATAAATTGAGAATATTCCTCCTCATGTCCTTGAATATTCTTAACAAATGAACCATAAGAGTTAGTGCTATCAACCTTTGCTTATGCCCTGCAGGCAGTTTCTTTAATGAAATGTAACATCTGAGGGGTAATATTAGCTAACTGCACAATCATATCGGCCATGGCTCTTGTTCCAGTGAGTATATCATAGGTTAAATTGGCAGGGTTACCATGAGATTGCTTGTCAATCATCAGCTGTCGGGCCTCATCATTAACCCACATTTGCCATTGCAGTAATTGTTGAGGATTTAGAACTGTCTTTGCTACTTGAAAAAAAATCATATGGCATCCAATGGTCAGCCCATCCTCTGAGAAATTCTATACAGTAAGGAGAAGTAGGTCCATACAGAGTGCATGCTTTCTTAAAGCTAGACAACATGCCAAAATCTAGATTAGCCCAAGTATTTTGGTCTTGGGCAGGTTGATTAAATTGCATTGGGAAAGCGAAAGCGCAAGCAGGCATCTCCCGAGGAGGAGTGAAATGATTAGTATGAGCAAAGTTAGCAATTGCTGTTACAGGTGGAGCAGAAGGAAAAACCTTAGATTTGGGCTGTCCGTTGAATGAAATGACCTCCGTTCCAAGTGGCTTCAGTTTTGACATATCCTGTATATATATGTCTCTAAGTTGTTTTTCTAAGGATTGTGTCTGATTGAGCATAACATTCTTATATTTCAAAGCACCTTGCATATCTTGTTCCTTATGCTCATATTCATGTAAAGATTGAATAGTTTTTACTTCCAAATCAATGTATGTCTTTCAATTTGTTCTATGATAGCCCGTATGAGTGACCATGTAACCCTTGCCGACATGCTCGCAAAACATTATTTTTAACCCTTTTCTATATGTCTAGATTGAGTGTCCCCTCTTCTGGGAACCATGAATTGTTCCAGTAAAATATGATAGCAGTCGTTCAACTGATCTCTTGAAACATTAACACCGTTTTGTTTCAAAAAATGATGCATTATAGAAATGAAAGGAATTTTACTGCTATGTTGTCCCATCCTACTTACCTCTTTCTGCAGGGGCTCATCGCTTTGTTCAGCCTTCTTTTCAAATCCCTGTTCGTGGCGCCACTTGTTGGGGATTTTCTCCCCGGGACTTGGAAGCAACGAACCTGAAAGAATGACACTCGGACAGTCTCTTGCAGGGACTGACAAGTTTATTTCTGCAGTCAAGCTTTTTTATAGAAGCAGAAACAAAGAGCTTAAAGTATACGGCCAGCAGAGTGCATACGGAGTTAACACATAATCAGTAAAAACATTTCAAGGACAGCGCGCTCTAAATGACTCATGGGCTTATCCCACAACCCGCTTTCACAAGTAACATCCCTATTTATTATTAAATCTTGGCACCGAGCATAACCAAAGGCAGGAGATGTTTTTCTGTCCATGTACAAAGCCAGGTACTTCTGGCCCTTCACCATTTTCCCAAGGACTTTCTCCTTTTACAGCTATTTTGTACTACGCTTCCCAACACGGCTCCCTGCATCTGTAACTGTATAACTGAATTTGTTTCTAGCCGCATGAAAGCTTTTAAGTTACAAATGGTTGCTCAAACTCCTGCTACTGCTGTAGCTTCCTCCAACTACTATTTGGGGCCCCTGGATCAGATATCCTCAATATGAGGATTAGGAGAATATGTTGCCTCACCAATTTAGGGACAACGCCCCTTGTCAGCTCGGAAGCAGTTATGGAACGAGAACGACGCCCCTTTTCCCTAGGCAACATAATTATCCTAAAAGATAAGGGGGGAATGAGAGAGTAATTTCCTAGGCAGGTTGATAAGGAGTCTAGGGGTCCCCAAGGAGAGAGGGGTCTGGAATTCTCAAGGAGGAAGAAAGGACAAATTTTTTTTCCTTCTCTACATTCCTTAGGATTATATAACAATAATGTATCCTGCCTGAGGACAGTCTCTGGATTAAACCTTCTGGCTAATTCTGTTACCCTAAAATGTAAATTATGGGAGTAGGTCTGGTGAGGTATTTACAACCTCCAGACATTCTTTGGATTCGTTGGAGAGTATATAACTTCATTGCTAACACTAGCAAGTGGGTACTCTTTTGCCCCCTTCTGATGTCTATGTCAGAAGCTTTCTCTATCTCCTTTATACTTTAATAAAACTTTATTACACAAAAGCTCTGAGCGATCAAGCCTCGTCCCTGGCCCCGGATTGAATTCTTCTCCTCCAGGGGCCAAGAATCCCGGTGTCTTCGTGTGATTCAACAACAACCTTTCAATACCTGAATGGGCTCCCCACTTTCTTCAATTTCAGCCTGAATTTGGCAATAAGCAGTTCATGATATGAGCCACAGTCAGCTCCCAGTCTTTTTTTTTTTTTGCTGACTGTAAAGAGTTTCTCCATCTTTGGCTGCAAAGAATATAATCAATCTGATTTCGGTGTTCACCTTAGTATTAAAGTCACTAGCTATTCTGACTTCTTGGATGTAGTTTTACCTGTTTATGTATATCATCTAGAATTGTGCCTAACCTAGAAGGCAATCTACAGCTACAAATTTGAGTTATGGCATTTTATGTAGCATTCTCTCACTTCAGTTTCAAATCTGCTGATATTGACAAGCCAATACTAGTCTCATGCCCCATGAGAGACTCTCCCCAAGGAGAGTCTTGGGAAATAACAGTTCATTCAGAACAGAGTTTGAGAGGACCTGAACATAAGACTAAAGATTTCAACTTTGGGAAAGCAGCTTTTGAGCATGAAAATAGTCATCAGAACTGTAGTTTATGAATATTAGATTAAACCTGTGTTGGAATCAGAAAAATGAATTGGAATCAGCAAGAACAGAGGAGGGGAGGTCAGTTGAAAAAAGTCATATGGCTGAAATTCCATTTATAGCCAAATGTCTTAGTCATCTCATGTTCATTGTATTCATTCCATATAGAAGAAGAAGCTTCTTTAGAAGAACTTGAAGAAGAATTTGACATTCTTGAGGTATAAAAATATGCTATTTCTAAACTTAAAGTAAAATTTTAAATCATATATGTTTATTTTCCATTTTCTAATTCTAATGTTTGTCAATAAAATATGTTAGTGACTTTAGAGAATGTCAATTCCATACTTAATGAGAATGCTGTTTATGGTATATATGGACAAAAAGATACTTTAAACTTATTTAGTTTTATCTTTTTTTTTTTTTTTTTGGCAGCAAATATTCAGATGTTTAGCCTGAGATGCCATCCTGAGAGGATGAGATGCCACCCAGCCATCTCATCCTCTGTCGTCCCCTTCTCCTGCCCCCAATCCCTCCCAGCATCAGGGTCTTTTTCAATGAATCAACTCTTCTCATGAGGTGCCAAAGTACTGGAGTTTCAGCTTTAGCATCATTCCTTCCAAAGAAATCCCAGAGCTGATCTCCTTCAGAATGGACAGGTTGGGCCTCCTTGCAGTCCAAGGGACTCTCAAGAGTCTTCTCCAACACCACAGTTCGAAAGCATCAATTCTTTGGCACTCAGTCTTCTTCACAATCCAACTCTCCCAGCCATACATGACCACAGGAAAAACCATAGCCTTGACTAGACGGACCTTTGTTGGCAAAGTAATGTCTCTGCTTTTGAATATGCTATCTAGGTTGGACATAACTCTCCTTCCAAGGAGTAAGCATCTTTTAATTTCATGGCTGCAGTCCCATCTGCAGTGATTTTGGAGTCCCCCAAAAATAAAGTCTGACACTGTTTCCCCATCTATTTCCTATGAAGTGATGGGACCATATGCCATGATCTTTGTTTTTTGAATGTTGAGCTTTAAGCCAACTTTTTCATTCTCCACTTTCACTTTCATCAAGAGTCTCTCTAGTTCCTCTTCACTTTCTGCCATAAGGGTGGTGTCATCTGCATATCTGAGGTTCTTGATATTTCTCCTGGCAATCTTGATTCCAGCTTGTGTTGTACAAACTTAGTTACCTGATTTATTACCTTACCCAGTTGTTCCATCTGCTGTGAAATCTCATGTCCCCTTACCTGAGGCAAATTTGTTGGCACCTGTTTTATTATGGGAGGGGGCCTCCTATACACAATTTTGTACAGAGAAGAGCCATGGGACTGTGGGGTCATCCTGAGTCTGAGCAGAGCCATCAGAAACAAGTCCACCCAGGAACAGTCAGTCTCTAAGATCCACTTGGAGACTGTCTCTTTAAGTGTCCAGTTGGTTCCTTCCACCGTCCCAGAACGCTGGGGCCTATATGCTGTATGTAATTTCCACTTGATGTTTAAAGTTTTGCTTACTTGTTATACTAAATCAGCTACTAAATCTGGGCCATTGTCCGATCCAATGCTGGTAGGAAATCCAAATCTGGAAACTATCTCCCTAAGCAGGCACCAGGCTACTTTTGATGCTCTTTCAGTGCGGGTAGAAAAACTTCCTCCCATCCTGAGAATGTATATACCATGACCAGCAGGTAATGGTAGTGTCAGTGAGGTTTCATTTCAGTGAAGTCCACTTCCAGGTGTTCAAAGGGCAGCGTGCCTTTTACCTGAATCCCTGGAGGTTTCTGTCTGTGCTGAGAGGCAGCATTGACCTGTGAGCAGGCAGTGCAGTTCTGAGATATTGTCCTGCATAGGGAAGAGAGGTGGGGAACCAAGAAATATTTTCAAATTAGCTCTTCCAGTTTATCATGGCCTAGATGGGTCGCTTGGTGTGTTTGGCTTACCAGAGTGGGTGGAAGTTCCTCCAGTACCAAGAATTTGCCACTTGGCAATTCCCACCATCCCTTTTCAGTCTTGATGGCCCCTTCTGCTTTGGCTAGTCGCTTTTGGGCTTCATTGTATTTTGGAGAGTCTAGCGTTAGCTCAGGGAGCTCCGCCAATATGAGACCTTTAATAGGGGCTTCACTTGTCACCCCCAAGCCCTCGGCTGCTGTTTTAGTGGTCTTAACTGCTAGACTGTTTCCAGAGCCCGAGGGGTATCCTCTTTTTGACGTCCTCAGCAGTGTATGACTGCAACCCTTTCTGGTTCCCAGGCAGCATCTAATAGGGTCTTAATTGCTTCCTTATTTTTAATATCTTTTTCACGAGCTGTCAAAGGCCTCTCTCCTTATACCGAGCCCTGTAGTGTGGCAAAAGCATACCTGGAATCTGTGTAAATGTTTGTCTTCTTACCTTTTGACAGCTGGAGGGCCTGGATTGGAGCATATAGTTCAGCCTGTTGAGCGGACCAGTGTGATGGCAGAGAGCGAGCCTCAACGATGGTTTCTTCCATGACTACTGCATGTCCCGACAGTCACTGTCCTTGTTTCACCAGGCTGGTGCCATTGGTGTACAGGACCCAATCTGGGTCCGGCATTGGCTGGTCTCTCAAGTCAGGTCTGCTGGCATATTTCCTAGTAATCATGTGAAGGCCCACCTTCTCCCACAAGAAAGAGAGTGGCCAGATTCAGGGCCTGACAAGGCTCAGTAGTAACATGGGGGTTCTCACATAACAGTCCCTGGTATTGAGTAATCCGGGATGTTGACAGCCATTTATGGGGGTCCCCTCGCAGGAGAGCATTGACCTCATGTTTACGAACAAATCTTGTCCCAAAGTCAGCTTGGTTGCCTCCCAGACCAGTAAGGCAACTGCAGCAACTGCCTGTTAAGCATCCTGGCCACCAGTGGCAACATTGTCCAGCTGATTATAAGTCACTGGTCTGTCCCATGTCCCCAAAGTCTGGGACAACACTCCCACAGCCACCTTGTCCTTTTCAGTCATGTGAAGAGTAAATGGCTTAGCAAAGTCTGGCAGGCCCAAGGTGGGTGCTGATGTAATTGTACCAGGTTTGAGTTCTGTTACCAGTGGAACTTGTTTTGCAAGCTTGGGGTAGGTTGTCTTCCACCCAGACCTGTGGGAATTGTTGAGTTAACTCTCTCACGCGCGACTGTTTAGCCTGTCTGGTTTCCCTTCCTGGAGATCGTGCAACCTGCATTCATCTTGAGGGGTTACTGAGAGGAAGAGTAAATAGGTGGTTGGGCCCACTCAAACAGTGAGTCTTTTGTGGGGGGAAAGGTCACTTGTGCCCCTAGTTTAGACAGCAAGTCTCTTCCTAACAAAGGTACTGAGCATTCAGGGATGTATAAAAATTCATGAGTCACTTGGTGTCCCCCCATCTGATATTTTCAGGGTAGGCTAGAGACACAAAGGCTGCATTTATCACCATCTGAGACCCAGTAGCCTCTGGCTGGGTCTACTGGTGTATAAAGTCTACAGGTCTCAAACAGTCTTTCGTAGAATTCAGAGGGTGATTCGCTTTCCCTTTGAATCACTTTGGAGGGTTTTGTGATATGCATGGCTTTTTGGGCCCCCTTCTTGAGACCTTGTAAAATAGTCACCTGATATCTCTCCAGGTGGCCCCTCTCTTCTGTGTTACAGTCACAATTGGGCCTCTCCTCAGGGGTGGCTCCTTCTGCCCACCTCTGCGGGTTTGCAGTACCCTCAGGTGCCATTTCTCTTAACCATTTTCTGGCCTCAGTTAGGATCCTGTGTCTTTCCTCAGTGCTGAAAAGGGAGACTAATAGTTGGATTATGTCATCCTATGTAGGGTGGTGGGTTCGAAAACTAGTCTCCATTAGCCTAATCATGGCTTGTGGCTCCCCCGAGTAGGGTGGAGCATGTCTCTGCCAGTTTAATATATCCGTAAAGGAAAATGTCTGGCAATAATAGGCTACAGGGGGCAGACGGTAGTGCCCCAGGCGTCCTGAACCGGAGGCTGTTGTAGTTCTCTGAGGGGCATCTGTAGTGGGGTTCTTTCCCCCTGTTCCTTGGCGAAGCGCAGCCTCTGTCTATTTGCTGTTTTCTTCCCCCCTTCCCATCAGTACTCACCGGGAGAGGGGGATACAATCTAGGCGGTCCAGCTGAGGTGGAATTCTGGGGGTATTGACCAGAGGTCTCCATTGCTGTTGGAGCCTGCCAAAAGGGCGGCTCTATGAAATCCAGGAGAGCTGGTGGAAGAGCAGTGGCTGCTGCAGGAACTTCATCTGGCCCTGGATTGGGCAGTAAGGCGGCCTCCGGTCCTGGTAGAGCATTGGGAGGCGGGCGCGTCATTATCCAGTATGGGGGAAGAGTCAGGTCATCCCCGTCCAAATCCTGTAGAATTTCCCTTTTGATCATCAGTCAAATTTTTGCGCCATTAATATTTTCCCTTTCCCTTCTGGATACAGAACCTTGTCCAACTAGGAGGGTCTTGAGCTAACCCTAGCCATGAGTCAGTATATGGATATTGATCCAGGTGTCCTGGCTCTCCTGTGACTACAGTGTATACTGCTTCCACTATTTGTAAGTTCATGGTGTTCTCTGGTGGCCATCCTACTCCCATAGGGGGCCATTCAACCTCACAGAATATGTGGAGGTGGTTAGGCTTCATCTTCACCCCATAGTCTCCTCCAAATCCCTTCTTTAAATTTTTAGTCATGCACTCCAACACAGTTGCCTTAGCTTCACTTCTCCCCATCTTGCTTGCCTTCTCGGACCTTCTTCTACTTTTCCTTTTCGTTCTGTCTACGAAGTTCTCAGTACCCTATGTATGTCTGATATTTCCACTCAGTGACACTTAAATTGCCGTTCTGCCTCCTTCCTAATTGGGGTGAGAACAGTCTTACCTGCCAGATCCCAGAGGGAGAAGGGGGACCAGCGTGTCTTCACCTGCCAGTCACAACAGCCGAACCAGAACACCACGTGATCCAAGACTGTTTTTCTCCCTTAACTTTTAAAGTCCATTCTGCCTTGGTGGGCTTTATCAGATGCAGATGAAAATACAGATGGGTTACATATCCCATGTCCCAGGCCATCTCCAGAAAAGCCATTTCGTACTCACTTATGTATCCCCCTCCTTCTAGCCTGAGAATTCCGAGGGGGTCAAGAATTTCATAGCAGATGAGACACCACCTTGGGGAGGGCAGAATACGAGCACACAAAAACCAAGTTTCTTTTCCTAAAAATCCCCTGGCAATTGCTCGGTAATAAATTTCCCCTAGACAGCATGGACACCACCTCCTAAATGACCTTCACAAATTTCCTTCCTAAGCCCTAACACGCTCGTCAACTTGTGTACAAGCAATCATTGCCACCTGCCTATTTTAGGCTCCTGTGGGTCTGTGCCCCTTCTAATCCCTCCCAGGGGGTGGTCAGGCCCCCTCTTCCACCCTGCTGGGTGGGTTCCTCCTCACCTGAGCAATCAGTTCCCCTGCTGCCATCCACTACCTGCTAACGTGAAAGGTGCGGGCATTCAGAAGCAGAATCCTTCCAGAAGGGCAAGGCTCCTTCCCCCCCTCTAGAAGATTCGAGCCGCAAGGCCTCAAAGTAGTCCCAAATGGGTCTTGTCTCCTCAAAGTGAGGAGTTTCCTGGCCCATGCACCAAATGTTGTAGCCACGCATTCTGGGAAACAAACTCACTCAGAAGTACAATGCAGATAGTGGAGTGCAGTTTATTACACCGGCGGGCCCAAGGCAGAGTCTCCTCTTAGCCAAAGACCCTGACCAGTTTTTCTGAAAAACCTTATATACCCTAAGTGTGCATGCCCATACCCACCTCCCCAAATTCCCTGAAACTAGTCTGAATAAAGGAAAAGAAAGATACAATCAAAGTTAACCCGTGATTCATATGCCTTAAGCCTAGGTAGTTAACAGTGGAAAATTATCAATAGGCCTGTGGTCATACCCCAATAAGCATAATAGACTTCATGATTCTATTCAGTTACACAGATAATTAGGGTATTCTTTTAGGCAACAGAGAGTCTAGGTACGAGCCCTGGGGCTCTTCCATCCAGGGGGCCTGGTTTTCCAGTTGGTATGTCGTTTCCATAGATACTGGGCACCTAGCTCAAAGTCCACAGTCTGGCCCAAGATGGAGTCCTGCTTTCAAGATGGAGCCTGTTCTGTCTGTTTCCTCCTTTAATAGGGCAAAATTTCCAACTTTAACTTTGATTCTTTGAATCTTAGGAGATTGTTTTCATTTTTATCTGTTAAAATTTCATCTATCTTTATTAACTGTTTATTCTCTACAAGGTATATAAACATCTGATGCTCTAAATACTGTTCTTTTATCTTTTATCTAAATACCGTTCTTGTCTTTTTATTTCCTGGTAAAAATTACTAGGTATCTTATTTTTCCTAGAAAAATTACTAGGTATGTTATCTTCTTTTAGTTATTTTTTATTTCCAGTGCTGCAGTCTAAATTCATAAAGTATTTTATCCATGTATTTTCAGAGGTTTAATATGAGAATTAGGTTTGGTGCAATTACAAATGTAGAATTCAGAAAGTCACCAGGAATTCTTGGTAATTCCTGTTTTCTAATTTTAAAGTCTTTTTTTTTTTTTAATGCAAAATATATTCTACACTAGTTGCATGATTAGAGATTTCTTACAGAGCTTTTCTTTATTTTTTCTTTAAAGCTTTGGATTCAATATGTCAACTGGTATATAATATAATTATGAAAAGTATTACATGAATGCTTATAAATATGCTGTTAAAGTAAACATGGGTAGGACATAAACACTATCAGTAATAGGTCTCAGAATTACCTTTTTTGGGTCAGCTATGAAAAATTCATACTTCAGTGTCCCTCTTTTGCTTTCTTTTTATTTTTTTCATGAGTCAAAAATTTTTGAGTTTTTAAACTTGTTACAGTACAGAAGACTAGTAATAGGAAGATTATTAATTTTTACTGCTCAACTTGGCAGCATATATGTTCTTTCCCTTTCATTGTTCAAATGCATCAAATAAAGATGATTCTTTATTTATGATCTCTTAGAGAGCTAATGGGGGTAAACAAAAGATAGAAACTAGCCATTGGAAGATGAGGAAGAAAGGAAAGGCTGTGGATTTAATAGGACAGTGAAGATTTTAAAAATAGGTTTCTTTAAGATCTTAGTATAAGAAAAATTCAAAGCATAAACTATAGAGGAAACATTTGTAAATGGAAAATCAGAGTAAAAATTGAGTAAGATAGCTGTGTATACCTTATATAACTACATATTCTATTCTACTTAATAGTTTTCCTTGAAAGGTATAAAAACTAAGTATTGAATGTTATTAGGTTTAATTTTAATTATGGTATATTATGGTTGATAAAATTAATCCAAAATAGTATGAATAATTTGGAGAATATTGGGATTGCATATATTTAACTTATGCTAAAAAACACATGTTAAAATAAATTCCTTACCACTGTGCTTAGATAGCTGAGTTGTTGCTAAACTACTGCATAATTATTTACATTTATAATGATGATTCCTAGAGCAAGCCAAGATCTTGAAGAGATTTTTTAATCATTTAAAGAAGATTAAATTTTTTTCACTATAGTTTGTGTTAAATATATCTTATTCATTGTATTTTAGTTCTTCAAATATTGACAGCCAACATTACCATCACTGTTAGAATCAGTAATAATTTGAGTGTCTTTTATATGTAAACATTAAGTTAAATTACATTGTTAGAGCATTCAAAAGGGGGATGGTAATTTGTAAAAATACTTCAAATGGTAAGAAAGCAAGACTGATTATGTATATGACTTACTAAAAGTAAATCAGCATTTTATAGTTATTCTTAATGTAAAAATTTTAACCTACAAATATTAAGTGATAGTGATTATTTAAATTATTCAAAACTTGCTTTCTTTGTTTTATGTACAACTTTCAATAACACTTCTGTAGCTTAAAATATGTTTTAACTTTTCATGTTGATTGAATTGTGATTAGTATCTGCATTAGGAAATACACGGAGAAGGCAATGGCACCCCACTCCAGTACCCTTGCCTGGAAAATCCCATGGGTGGAGGAGCCTGGTAGGCTGCAGTCCATGGGGTCGCTAAGAGTCGGACATGACTGAGCGACTTCCCTTTCACTTTTCACTTTCACGCATTGGAGAAGGAAATGGCAACCTGCCGGGAGCCACCACGGGAGATCCCACCCATAACAAAGCTCATGCGGAGAGAACCTGACAGGCAAAGGCGGATCAGGCCTCAAGGGACCCCCTGGATCTGCTCGAGCATCTACCCCAAAACCAGAATCTGTCTGTCTTACTATTTTGTGCCTTTCACCAACTCTTCTGACATTAACAGGGGGCTATCCCCGACCACCTTTCTCTGGAAAAAGTCAACTTAGGGCTTTAGTTAATAAGTCTCCTGGGCATGAAAGGAATATTTCTATTTTAACCCCTCTAATGGCTTTCTAGCTTGCCTGACAGGTTTATCCATATTCTTGCAATTAACACATGATTGTTCACAACTCCCCAACCTTGAAAGGCGTGGGAAGCCAAAACATTCCAAAAGTCCTAATGAGCTTAGAGTCCTTTAAGGGATGAAAAATTATTAGAATAGATAGTACTGATAAAGGGCTTCATTACTGGGCCAATGTTTGCTGCCAAGTGCCCATATCCCTTATCCATTGTGCACCTGGGGGTGCATTGGTTAACATAGTTGGAATGTAAGAAAAACAAGTAGCAGCCTTGGAATTAACCACATCAGACCTTTGAGCTAATTGGTTCTTTCTTTGTTGTGACCCACTACACCTTTGCTCCGTGAGAATGTAACTCTGTTTAGTACTTTCTGAGGCTGGGAGAAATAAAGAAGAAACACTTTAAGGGAAAACAAGTTTTCTGGCTGATCAGCCTTTATCAAAAAAGGGTCATAAAATTTCCACAGGCCTCCAAGGCCAGAAGCTATTGTACACAACATTTTTTATGGGAAAGGTATGTAGAGAAAATCCTGGTTTCGATAAAGACAAAACAGATGTAATGTTTGGGCTGACTCTGTATGACTTTCCATCTTTCATTTCCCTCTATACGCAAGTCAAGGTATAAAAGTTCCTTTTGAAAATAAAGTTATGGGCCTCGCTCACTGAAGCTTGGTCTCCCCATGTCATTCTTTTTTCCTTTTCTCTCCTTTTCTCTCTCTGTTCTTCTTTCAGGATGACTCCTTGGAACACAGGAGATTTATTGGCTTTCTGTGTAAACCAAGGAAGATCAAGCCTCTCTTTCTCTGTCTTTTTACTTTCCTTATCGCCTATGCCATCATCCTGAGGGTACCCCTGGATCCTGCTGGGGCTGGACCCTCGCAGCAACCCACTCCAGTGTTCCTGCCTGGAGAATCCCAGGGACGGGGGAGCCTGGTGGGCTGTTGTCTATGGGATCACACAGAGTCGGACACAACTGAAGTGACTTAGCAGCAGCAGTAGGAAAATACAACCAGCAAATCAGTAACTCTGCCTCTTTACATTTATGCATAGTACTTGAGGGTTTACAGATTGGTATCACATACATTTTTATGTAATCCTTGCAGAAATGCTATAGATCATTACTCTGTTTTTCAGATGAAATGCAACATGTTAAGTGACTAAACCAAGGTTTGTCCCTGTAGATCTATGTACGGTTGGGTCACTCCTCTTCTAAGCATGCTAGCATTCTGTGTGTGTGTGTGTGTGTGTGTGTGTGAGTTGCTCAGTCGTGTCTGACTCTTGGTGACCTCATGGACTGTAGCCTGCCAAGCTCCTCTGTCCATGGAATTCTCCAGGCAAGAATATTAGAGTGGATTGCCATTCCTTTCTCCAAGGGATCTTCCTGACCCAGGGATCGAACCCCTAGGTCTCCCCATTACAGGCAGATTCTTTACCATCTGAGCCACCGGGGGAGCCTATTCTACATAGTTGCTTACAAAATTATGGTCCCATTTATACTTTGTTATACAGACAAATTATTTGTTTCTTTTAGTCATCTCTAAATGTATTAAACTTGTTAACAGAGCATGGGAAAAATTACCTAACTGGATTCTTTAGTGGGAAATGTAAACACAGTTTCCTGGTGAGTCATTTTGGCCATGTTAAAGGCAGAACCTGTTCTTTAAAGTCACTTTTGGGATAAGATATTTGTAAAGAAGGAATGGTTTTGGAAATCTGTGTGCCATAATTGACTATAGTGAATTTCAGTCCTTAATCCTCACATGTACCATAAGAAAACCTACCTTAAGAGAAAATATGGCAAAGAAAGATGATTTTCTGTACTACAGAGAACACTGGACCTAGAGTGAAAAGGCCTATGTTCAAACAATGACTCTGGTACTTACTAGTTCAGTGACTGTAGGAAAGTCATTTATCACCTTTGATTCTTTTCCAGCTTTCTCACTTGAAAAATGGGGAAAAGAATACTGTTATCATCTGACAGAATTATTTGATGGAACAAGAGCATATATATCAAAACACTATATAATTATTTTAATTTATTGTTACTAAAATAATGTATATTTATGTATCTCTGTCACTTTTTTTTATCCAAAAGAGAAGGTTGGGGTTAAATAGGCCCCTTTGATTCTAAAACTCTATCACCAATAAGTAAGATTTACAAATAAATATTTAAATTCAGGACTGAAGTTTCCATCTAAAAGAAAATTTGATATAGTCTTTGATAAGAATAAGATACATTGTGTACTGTAACTATTTCATAATTTATTTGTTCTCAAAACCTAGATTTTTAGTCTTGAAAGTAGAGACAACTGCAGTTGTGTTTCCTCGGAAATCAGTGCTTTAGTTGCCAATACACAGTATGCTCCATGTGCTCAGTCATGTCCAACTCTTCACGACCACACGGACTGTAGCCCACCAGGCTCCTCTGTCCATGGAATTTTTCAGGCGCGAATACTGGGGTGGGTTGCCATTTCCTGCTCCAAAGGCTTTCCAACCCAGAGATCGAACCCAAGTCTCTTGAGTCTCCTGCATTGGCAGGAGGGTTCTTTACCACTAGTGCCACTGGGAAGACCTAATACACAGTGTACCACGTTACCATTCCTATGAAGCTGCTTAGAGAAGTAATTTGAAATTGTTTGTTCTTTTAAAAATGTGAAAATAAGGACGTTTACCTCAGTCCAGGGCTGGCTGAATAAAGGATATAGCTAGAAGTAGGTACCTCGGATGTGACTGAGAGTCACAGTTCCCCTGCCTGCCACACACATCAAAATCTAACCTCATCCTTTTGGGAAAAAAATCTGTAGCAAATAAGGTAGTTTTAGATTCCTGTCATGAAAGGAAATTTTTATCCTTTGTCTTCAAAATCTGTAGTCAACAGAATTACGTTGACTCTGGCCAAAGTGAATCTTTGGCTAAAATAAATTTAGATATTTATTCTGTTAAAAGTGCTTCCTGTTCCCAGTCTACTGTTGTGTTGTGCTTAGTCGCTCAGTTGTGTCCAACTCTTTGCAAACCCATACACTGTAGCCCACCAGGCTCGTCTGTCCATGAATTCTCCAGGCAAGAATACAAGAGTCATTCTCTTCTCCAAGGGATATTTCCGACCCAAGGATCAAAGCCTCATCTCTTGAGTGTCTTGCATTGGCAGGTGAATTCTTACTGTCTGAGCCACCAGAGAAGCCCATCCTCAATCTATAGTCCGTTGGTGAATTCCTGTTAAATTGAGTCAGAACAACATAGTTTCTAAGCCCTCAGCAGCAGTGGGAAACTGCTTTAATCACTTTCATGTAGCATCTGCTTAAACGAAAGAGAACTTGAGGATTCCTCTTTAACATTTACATTCAGCTTTAGGAATATAGATTTTTGCAGCAAAGATTGAAAATTTATTTCCAGCATTAGGGAGGACTTTAGGCAGGCAGATGTCCCAAGGAAGGAAGTTAACAATTTGGTTTACCTTTTGCATTAATTTTAGAGTCATTTTTCTCCAGTTTGAGCTGGATTGCAGACCACAGTGAGCAGAGTAAAAGAGTAGATAACATTTTCCACTCATTTTGAATCAGGTCTTCGTGTGATGTTACCAGAAGGGAATCCCTTCCAGGGCCTGAGAGCAGGCTCTGGTCTAACACTCGCAAGTGAATTGTTGACTTGGCCAAGGAGACACCTGTACTGATAAAACAAAAGACTTTATTGGAAAGGGGTGCCTGGGCTGAGAGCCGCAGGGTACGGAAACCCAGGAGAACTACTCTACCAGATGGCTTGCAGCGTCAGGTTTCATGGTAATTGGGTTAGCTTTGCAGGTTGTCTCTGGCCAGTCATCTTGCTTGTGCCCATACTTGGTCTGATTCAAAGCTCTTCCTGGTGGTGCACACATCTTTCAGTCAAGATGGTTTCCAGCATGAGGGTTTCTGGGAGGCTGGCAAGACATACTGTCCTTCCTCCTGTTGGCCCCTCCAGAGTTATTTCAGTTGGCAGTAGGTAGCTTGTCAGTTCTGTGTTCCTTATTGGGACCTCCTATTGTGAGATAATTCATGCAAGCATTTATTGTCCTGCCTCGCCAAGATGGGCATTTTCGGTCAGTGGTTCCCTGACAGTGAGATTTTGCATATTACTTGAAATATGAATTCTCAAGCCATCACACTTTCATATGTTTGAAATGTATTTATTAAAGCATTTAATATGTTAAGAGGATGAAGCACAAGCTGGAATCAAGATTGCCGGGAGAAATATCGATAACCTCAGATATGCAGATGACACCACCCTTATGGCAGAAAGTGAAGAGG
>NW_011495045.1:6982038-7029184 GCF_000754665.1 Bison bison bison | reverse complement strand
TTAAGAGGATGAAGCACAAGCTGGAATCAAGATTGCCGGGAGAAATATCGATAACCTCAGATATGCAGATGACACCACCCTTATGGCAGAAAGTGAAGAGGAACTAAAAAGCCTCTTGATGAAAGTGAAAGTGGAGAGTGAAAAAGTTGGCTTAAAGCTCAACATTCAGAAAACGAAGATCATGGCATCCGGTCCCATCACTTCATGGGAAATAGATGGGGAAACAGTGGAAACAGTGTCAGACTTTATTTTTGGGGGCTCCAAAATCACTACAGGTGGTGACTGCAGCCATGAAATTAAAAGACGCTTACTCCTTAGAAGGAAAGTTATGACCAACCTAGATAGCATATTCAAAAGCAGAGACATTACTTTGCCAAAAAAGGTCCGTTTAGTCAAGGCTATGGTTTTTCCAGTTGTCATGTATGGATGTGAGAGTTGGACTGTGAAGAAAGCTGAGCACCGAAGAATTGATGCTTTTGAACTGTGGTGTTGGAGAAGACTCTTGAGAGTCCCTTGGACTGCAAGGAGACCATCCTAAAGGAGACCAGTCCTGAGTGTTCATTGGAAAGACTGATGCTGAGGCTGAAACTCCAGTACTTTGGCCATCTCATGTGAAGAGTTGACTCATTGGAAAAGACTCTGATGCTGGGAGGGATTGGGGGCAGGAGGAGAAGGGGACAACAGAGGATGAGATGGATGGATGGCATTACCGACTCAATGTACATGAGTCTGAGTGAACTCTGGGAGTTGGTGATGGACAGGGAGGCCTGGCGTGCTGCGATTCAAGGGGTCGCAGAGTCGGACACAACTGGGTGACTGAACTGAACTCAACTGATATTGAGTTGACTAAACTCATAATTATCAGAGTCATTGTTTGAGTATGATACTATTATCTTCACTTCAAAGGTGAGGAAATTGATGTTTAAGAGAAAAACTAGTCCAAGAAATAGCTGATTAGTGTCGTATCAGGCATTTGAACCTATATATTTCAATTCTCTGTATTCCCTATGAAGGACCTTTCTAGGTTCTGCCTTTTTCCTTCTGCCTCTCTAGGTCCTTTGGCTGTCCTTCTAATCAGATTTACAAGAGACAGGTTAACAAGAGGGGAAAAAAAATACATATGTACAGGACCATCATAAAGATATAAATACTCAACCAAATATAAAATTGCAGCCAGGACTCCCCTGGTGGCACAGTGGTTAAGAGTCCACCTGCCAATGCAGAGGACACAGATTCTATCCCTGGTCCAGGAAGATTCCACACACTTCAGAACATCAGAGCCCCTGCACCACAACTACTGAGCTTCCACTCGAGAGCCCATGAGCTGCAACTACTGAAGCCCGTGTACCTAGAGCCAATGCTCTGCAACGAGAAGCCTGCACACCGCATCGAAGAGGAGTCCTTGCTCGCAGCAACTAGAGAAAGCCTGCTGCTGCTGCTGCTGCTAAGTCGCTTCAGTCATGTCTGATTCTGTGTGACCCCTGCACAAAGCATCAAAGACCCAGTGCAGCCAAAAATAAGTAAAATTATAAAAAATAAAAATGCAGCCAAACATCCTGAGAGAAGGAAAGGGGTAGGGGCCTGGAGATGCAAAGTCAAGGAATGCCCCATTATAGGAAGCAGAGAAAACATAAGTTGTGCTGTTATGCAGATAAATGTCTTAGGTAAAATGTGCCTCTGGTAATTGCTCCCTTCCTAGTATCAACCCCCTTTCCAGTATAAATTTAGGCAGTTGAGGGGGAGGAAAAGAGCTTTTTTTGAATCTGCTGGGATTTTGATTGCCGTCAGCTCAAAATAATGTGTGAAAGTGTTTTATTCTTGGGGGGGGTCACAGATTCTGCTCCCCTTTACTTAGTTTTTCAAAATATGAAGGTATTTTTTAAATCACAAAATTAATTCCAGTTCACTGAAGAAAATTTGAATACAGATACAAAATAAAATAAAATATCCATAATCTTACCACATAGAAAAATATTTTATATATCTCTTCCAGTATATTTGAGAGAGATATATATATATATTATAGTTGAGAACATTTGGTATATATAGTCTTATTCTGCTTTTTGAACTTTCCATTATACAAACTTTATTCCATGTTTTATAATTTTGAGTGTTATTTTTAATTATTTTTAATTTTATTTTATTTAACTTTACAATATTGTATTGGTTTTGCCATATATCAAAGTGAATCTGCCACAGGTATACATGTGTTCCCCATCCTGAACCCTCCTCCCTCCTCCCTCCCCATACCATCCCTCTGGGTCGTCCCAGTGCACCAGCCCCAAGCATCCTGTATCATGCATCGAACCTGGACTGGTGACTCATTTCATATATGATATTACACATATTTCCATGCCATTCTCCCAAATCATCCCACCCTCTCCCTCTCCCACAGAGTCCAAAAGATTGTTCTCTACATCTGTGTCTCTTTTGCTGTCTCATATACAGGGTTATTGTTACCATCTTTCTAAATTCCATATATATGCGTTAGTATACTGTATTGGTGTTTTTCTTTCTGGCTTACTTCACTCTGTATAATAGGCTCCAGTTAATAGCTGCATACTATTCTAGCATATGGCCTTCCCTCATAGCTCAGTTGGTAAAGAATCTGCCTGCAATGCAGGAAACCCTGGTTCAATTCCTGGGATGGGAAGATCCACTGGAGAAGGGATAAGCTACCCACTCCAGTATTCTTGGGCTTCCCTTGTGGCTCAGCTGGTAAAGAATCTGCCTGCAATGCAGGAGACCTGGGTTCAACCCCTGGTTGGGAAGATCCCCTGGAGAAGGGAAAGGCTACCCGCTCCAGTATTCTGGCCTGGAGAATTCCACGGACTGCATAGTCTATGGGGTCACAAAGAGTCAAACACAACTGAGCGACTTTCACTTTCCATTTTAGCATATAGATAGATATACTATCATTTTTTAAAACATTCATTTATTTGTTAATATTTAGGATGTAGTTTCTCAGTTTTTTAATTTAAAATTTCTTGACATAACGCTTAAATTTGCAAACAAAGAACCAAGGAAATGTTTGTCAGATACATAATTACTTTGTATGACAATTTTAAATTTTGAAAATATTTTCATATAAGCCTAACACTTAAATATACATTTCTGTTAATCCCAATCATGTTAATTTTACATATGCTAAAATGCATGGGCAAATACTAGAGGGAATTACACTAAAGTCTTAAATGAGGTGCTATTATCTCTCACCCAGAATATTTAGAGCTTCCTAACTGACCTTTTAATTTCACTCTTCCTTCCTTATCATCAGCTCTCCACATAACAGCCAAAGCTGCTTTACCTACAGAAACCATTTAAAATCATTTCTCTGCACAGAACTTCTAGTGCTTTTGTCATAGAGAAATCTTGAGTTCTTACTGTGACCTACAAAGTCTTACTTGTGCCTCCCAGCTGCAACGTCCATTTTCTCTCTGATTTTAATATCCTGCATCGGGTTCCCTGTTTCATTTCTGTAGCCACACTGGGCCCTTTGATGCTCCTTCAAAGTGTCAAACATGCTCCTTTCTCAGGGCCTTTCTAGTTACTTTTCATTCAAAAACACTCTAAATACCAGCACTGTCTGTTGACTGACTTCCTTGATGTTCCTGGTTGAGTGTCATTTTGTCAAAAAAGAATTCCCTAGTCACTCTATAAAAAATAGCATTGCTCTCTTCCCATCACTTTTTGCTACTTATCCTACTTTTTCTTTTTATCACTGACCTAGTCAGTGTTTAGTCATTTCTCACTACTCTCTAGAATCTAATCTTCATGAAAACAAGATTTTAGTCATTGCTGAATCACAGACTCTGAAACAGAGCAGGGTTTATAAAGGGCATTCAGTAATTATTTATTGAATGAATGAATGTTTTCTCTGAGTAGTAGAATTTTAGGTGGTTTTAATTTTCTCCCAAATGCTTTTCTATACTGTATAATTTTTTTTTTTTTTTTGCTATGTTGGGGACAAAACTATTACTTGTATAATGTAACAGCTTTAATAGCAGTTTTTTGAAGAACTCTTTTTTTCATTCTAAGAGTAAATAAAAATACAATTTCTACACATTTTTATCAAGATTTTTACATCTGTTATTCATTCATCCCCCAAATCTGCCCAGTTATCTAAATTGCCTTTCAGTATATTTACACACATCTTGCAGCCTATTGTTTCTATTTTCTTAAAGTCACCTAACTAGAGGTTTCCCTAGTTAAAGAATCTGCCTGCAATGCAGGAGACTGGGGTTTGATCTCTGGGTCAGGAAGATCCCCTGGAGAAGAAAATGGCAACCCACTTCAGTATCCTTGTCTGGGCAAATCCATGGATAAAGGAGCCTGGCGCACCATAGTCCATGGGGTCACAAAGAGTTGGACGTGACTGCGTGATTAACACTTTCACTTTAACCTAACTAGAGACTTGGGCCTGCTCTAATTTTGAATGTCATCAGTGCATCATACACAGCTTATATCCAGAGGTCTACCATCATCTGGGGATTCCTTTTACATCTCTTTTGAATTGATTTCCATTTCCTGGATCCCATGTCTTGCTCTTTCTTATTTTGCTGTTTTTGTTCAGTCGCTCAGTCATGTTGAACTCTTTGCAACCATGTAAACTGCAGCACACCAGGCTTTCCTTTCCTTCACTATTTCCCAGAGTTTGATCACACTCATGTCCATTGAGTCAGTGATGCCATCCAACCATCTAATCCTCTATCACCCCCTTCTCCTCCTGCCCTCAGTCTTTCCCAGCATCAGGGTCTTTTTCAATGAGTCAGTTCTCTACATCAGGTGGCCAAAGTATTGGAACTTCAGCTTCAGCATCAGTCCTTCCAATGAACGTTCAGCATTGATTTCCTTTAGGATTCCTTTAGGATTACCGGTTTGATCTCCTTGCAGTCCAAGGGAGTCTCAACAGTCTTCTCCATCATCACAGTTTAAAAGCATCATTTCTTCAGGGCTCAGCCTTCTTTATGAGCCAACTCTCATATCTGTACATGACTGCTTGAAAACCCATAGCTTTGCTTATACAGACCTTTGTCAGCAAAGTGATGTCTCTGCTTTTTAATGCACTATCTAGGTTGGTTTGTTTTACTGCCTTATTTTAGGGGCGTGCCTCCTCTAGTAGTTTTTTTGAAAAATAGTGCCTGAGAATTGAATTTTTTGAGACTTGGCATATCGAAATCACTTACATAAGATAGAGAACTCTAGTATAAAATAAAATTTCTCACAAAACTTTAAAGGCTTTACTTGTTTTTGGTCTTGACTTCCAGTAGTACTATCTGAAACCATTAGTTATTACTAACTATAAAAGTCCTGGATGAAATTTAAGCATTGACTCTGCATGTTCTGCTTATGTTTAAATATATTTGAAAGTCAGCATTCTGATAATATTTAATAAGGTTTTCATCTGGTTTTACTCTTGGTTTGTTACAGTTTGGGAGTTTCATTTGTTTTTGCTTCAGTTTTCAGTCTTAGAGTTTACTTGTATTTAGTTTCATTTTAAGCTATGTAAAACATTTGTATAATGTTCAAAGTAGACACCTGAATGAAAAAGTATTTCTTCCCTCCACCATCCCATTCTGCTCCTATTTCTTACAACCATTTTCATTAGTTTTTGTTTTCTCATTACTTCCTTTTGCAAAAATATACAAAGGCATATGCGTTCAGGAGTCCCTGGTGGCTCAGTGGTACAGAATTCGCCTGCCAGTGCAGGAGATGCGGGTTCAATTCCTGATCCAGGAAAATCCCACATGCCATGGAGCAGCCAAGCCCCTGCATCTTTCTGAGCCTGTGCTCTAGAGCCCCACAGCTGCAACGCCTGGGCGAACATGCCACGACTACTGAAGCCTGTGAACCCCAGAGCCCACGCTCCACAATGAGAGAAGCCAAGACAATAAGAAACCTGCACACCACAACTAAAGGGTAGCCCCCACTCCCCACAGCTGAGAAAAGCCTGTGCGTCAGCGAAGGCCCAGCACAGCCGTAAATACGTAAATAAACTGTCTCTATAAAAAACAATGATCATCTGAACTAAATTCACCCACTCCAGTCCATTTTAGTTCACTGATTCCTAAAACATCGATGTTCACTCTTGCCATCTCCTATTTGACCACTTCCAACTTACCTTGATTCATGGACCTAACATTCCAGGTTCCTATGTAATATCACCAGATGGTGATACTGAAATCAGATTGATTATATTCTTTGCAGCTGAAGATGGAGAAGCTTTCTACTGTCAGCAAAAACAAGACTGGGAGCTGACTGTGGCTCAAATCATGAATTTCGTATTGCCATTTCAGACTGAAATTGAAGAAAGTAGGGAAAACCATTAGACCATTCAGGTACGACGTATTGCAAATCCCTTATGATTATACAGTGGAAGTAACAAATAGATTCAAGGAGTTAGATCTGATAGAGTGCCTGAAGAACTATGGATGGAGGTTCAGGACATTGTACAGGAGACAGTGATCAAGACCATCCCCAAGAAAGAGAAATGAAAAAAGGCAAAATGATTGTCTGAGGAGGCCTTACAAATAGCTGAGAAAAGAAGAGAAGCAAAAGGCAAAGGAGAAAAGGAAAGATATATCCATTTGAATGCAGAGTTCCAAAGAATAGCAAGGAGAGATAAGAAAGCCTTCCTCAGTGATCAATGCAAAGAAATAGAGGAAAACAAGAGAATAGGAAAGACTAGAGATCTCTTCAAGAAAATTAGTGATGCCAAGGGAAGATTTAATGCAAAGATGGGCACAATAAAGGACAGAAATGGTATGGACCTAACAGAAGCAGAATATATTAAGAAGAGGTGGCAAGAATATGCAGAAAAACTGTGAAAAAAAGATCTTCATGTCCCAGATAATCATGATGGTGTCATCACTCACCTAGAGCCAGACATCCTGGAATGTGAAGTCAAGTGGGCCTTAGGAAGCATCACTATGAATGAAGCTAGTGGAGGTGATGGAATTCCAGTTGAGCTGTTTCAAATCGTAAAAGATGATGCTGTGAAAGTGCTACACTCAATATGCCAGCAAATTTGGAAAACTCAGCAGTGGCCACAGGACTGGAAAGGGTCAGTTTTCATTCCAATCCCAAAGAAAGACAATGCCAAAAAATATTCAAACTACTGCACAATTGCACTCATTTAACACACTAGCAAAGTAATGCTCAAAATCTTCCAAGCCAGGCTTCAACAGTACATGAACCGTGAACTTCCAGATATTCAAGCTGGATTTAGAAAAGGCAGAGGAACCAGAGATCAAATTGCCAACATCCGTTGGATCATAGAAAAAGCAAGAGAATTCCAGAAAAACATCTGCTTTATTGACTACACCTAAGCCTTTTTCTGTGTGGAACACAACAAACTGTGGAACATTCTTCAAGAGATGGGAATACCAGACCACCTGACCTGCCTCCTGAGAAATCTGTATGCAGGTCAAGAAGCAACAGTTAGAACTGAACATGGAACAACAGACTGTTCCACATTGGGAAAAGAGTACATCAAGGCTGTATATTGTCACCCTGCTTATTTAAACTATATTCAGAGTACATCATGCAAAATGCTGGGCTGAATGAAGCACAAGCTGGAATAAAGATTGCTGGGAGAAATATCAATAACCTCAGATACACAGATGACACCACCCTTATGGCCAAAAGCAAAGAAGAACTAAAGAGCTTCTTGATGAAAGTGAAAGAGGAGAGTGAAAAAGTTGGCTTAAAGGTCAACACTCATAAAACTAAGGTCACGGCATCTGGTCCTATCAGTTCATGGCAAATAGATGGGGAAACAGTGACAGAGTTTATTTTCTTGGGCTCCAAAAAATCACTGCAGATGGTGACTGCAGCCATGAAATGAAAAGACACGTGCTCCTTGGAAGAAAAGCAATGACCAATCTAGACAGCATATTAAAAATCAGAGACATTACTTCATGACTAAGGTCTGTCTAATCAAAGCTGTGGTTTTTCCAGTAGTCATGTATGGATGTGAGAGCTGGACTATAAAGAAAGCTGAGCATTGAAGAATTGATGCTTTTGAACTGTGGTGTTGGAGAAGACTTTTTGAGAGTCCCTATGACTGCAAGATCCAACCAGTCTCAATCCTAAAGGAAATCAGTCCTGAATATCCATTGGAGGGACTTATGCTGAAGCTGAAACTCCAATACTTTGGCGACCTGATGCAAAGAACTGACTCATTTGAAAAGACCCTTATACTGGGAAAGATTGAAGGCAGCAGGAGAAGGGGACAACAGAGGATGAAATAGTTAGATGGCATCACCAACTCAATGGTCGTGAGTTTGAGTAAACTCCAGGAGTTGGTGATGGACAGAGAAGCCTGGCGTGCTACAATCCATGGGGTTGTAAAGTTGGACATGACTGAGCAACTGAACTGGTAAAAAAAATAATAAAGAGAAAGCTTAAAAAGAAGATATACTCACATACATACCTGCATATATATAGCTTCTCCCTGCTTTCTTGGTTATAATTTTCCTAATTCATTGTTCTACACCTTGCTCTTTTTCATATAGCAATTTATCTGGAAGATTGCTCTGAATCAATACATAAAGAGCTTCCTCACTTCTTTTATGGCTGTGTCATATGTATATTTTACAGTCTGTTCAGCTAGTACTCTGGTATCATCATTTGTGTTGTTCTGGTCTTCATTACAACTAATGACACAATGAATAACCTTGTGCATATTTTTTTAACTAATGGAGATGTATTTTCAGGATAGATTCTGGGTATAAGACCTCTAGGTCAAAGGGTAAAAGCATTTAAAATATTGTTAGATACACCCTCATTTTAAGGGATTGTACCACTGATCCTTTTTCTCCATGGGAAATGTTAGTTCTCTTGAAGGTTTCATATCCCTTTGTTCCCTATAAGTTGTTCTTTCAGTTTTTCCCATCACTCTTTTATATTAGTGAGTTTTCTCAGATGTGTGATCTTGGCTGCCTTCTTATATTAAGAGTAAGTGGCATTAAATAGCTTGCTGAGTGGGGCTTGTTTATTGAAAGCTTTGTGGAAAAGTTATGTCTGTCTGACTGCTGCTTTGGAGAAACCAGAATATAAGGATTATCTTTAGGCCTTTTCTTTGGGCTGGTCATATTCCTAAGGGAAGAATATTTTAATCTCATTCCTGGAGGGTAAGCCGGCTTACTAGCATTTTAGAAACCCAAAGGCTAGGAGATCTTATTGTTCAATATGGGTGATCGTATTTTGGTGAGGGGATTGGGGAGAGAATATTTAAAAGAGAGTTCATACTACTTTATACTAGATCATCATCCTTTTTTATGTAGAAGATTGAAATCAAGTGGCAGCATGGCTTTTCTGCCTCTAGCCCTTTAGCAGTATTGGGTATATAGCTTTATTCATCTCCTTGACAATATGATATTGTTTGGTAGTGGATTAATTTAAATAGTTACATGTATTGTGGTTACTGATCTACTTGGACATACTGCTGTTTCTTATTTTGTGCTTTTTGTTTATCAAACTAATGTGTCTGTGTCTGTCTTTCCTCCTATTAATGCTTTCTGTTTGGAAATAATAAAATTAATTTCCCTTTTCAATCTCCCCTGGTTTGGAAGTAATAGTTTATATTCCTGATTTTTGTTTGGTGGTAATTGTTTGTTTTTAATGGTTATGTTTAAATGTTTAAAATAAATTCTTGAATATACATTTTTTTTAGCAAAGGTAATAATCATCTTTTTTCTCCCTGATTAAGACAAATTTAGTTTAACCCACAGAATGTCCAAAGCAGTTTCCTACTACAGTTACTGAAAATTTATTCCAGTGTTTTAACCCACAGCTTAGTGTCATGTTAGTTGTTAAATTAACCAACATTTTGTCAGTTTCTGTTTTTGTTTCTAAACACTTTTTTCTTCTCTTTGAAGTTTTGTTTCCTCCATCTTGTTTTGATTATCTAGTTTGATTATCTAGAGTTAAACTTTAATCTGGAAAAACAAATAAGCAACAATAGCAGGTATAGAAAAAGTGGTGGGGCCAGGTAATAATTACATGGTTTCAGTACATGAAACAGTGTGTTAGTAACATAAGATTAAGCAGGTATCAATGTAATTAAATAGGTGACTCATATTTAACCTATGAGAATGTAAAGAGCAAGTGCTATAAATCATTGGAGAAGTGTAATGATTATTACTGTATAATTATTCAGAACCATATTCATGCATTACCTTATCAATTTGTACAAAAAAACTTAGAATCCTCTCTTATAATGTGTTTCAAACTAAGTTTTAAAATACACCTCTCTGAGGCAGTTTCTTGATTTGTATACTGACTAGGTACCATACTTTTCCTACAACAATCATGATTTATAACCTGTCCTCCTAGCATGATTGTTATAATGCTCACTGCCTTTATTCTCAGAAATGTAGCAATTTTGTCAGTAAATCATATGGTCACCTCATTTATAAAATTTGAAAAACTCCAGTTTGTAGGAATGATTTAAAGATCACAAATAATCCATGTGCAGAATTATAGATAGTATTTCACATATAGTTCATGCTCAATAATGGTAGGTATCATAAGGAATAGCTTAGATTATGTGTGTCAATATTGATTTTTTTTCTCCCAAGCTTTTTAAAAGATGAACCCATGTCCTGATAATGTTTTAACATCATTTGATTTCTGAATTATCTTTTATTTTTCAGCAAAGAAGTCAACACTAACATGGTAAGCTGTAGTATTTATATACAAAAATTTGAATTGGTATTTTATTAATGGTTAATTAACTATGTTTTCCATGCATCTCAAACTCTTTATGAATAAATACTGATTTCAGTAGTGATAATTATAATAATTTTACATTTAGAATTTGTTAAGGTATTTTTCGCGACTGCAGCCATGAAATTAAAAGATGCTTACTCCTTGGAAGGAAAGTTATGACCAACCTAGATAGCATATTCAAAAGCAGAGACATTACTTTGCCAACAAAGGTCCGGCTAGTCAAGGCTATGGTTTTTCCAGTGGTCATGTATGGATGTGAGAGTTGGACTGTGAAGAAGGCTGAACGCCAAAGAATTGATGCTTTTGAACTGTGGTGTTGAGAAGACTCTTGAGAGTCCCTTGGACTGCAAGGAGATCCAACCAGTCCATTCTGAAGGAGATCAACCCTGGGATTTCTTTGGAAGGACTGATGCTAAAGCTGAAACTCCAGTATTTTAGCCACCTCATGCAAAGAGTTGACTCATTGGAAAAGACTCTGATGCTGGGAGGGATTGGGGGCAAGAGGAGAAGCGGATGACAGAGGATGAGATGGCTGGATGGCATCACTGACTCGATGGACGTGAGTCTGATTGAACTCCGGGAGTTGGTGATGGACAGGGAGGCCTGGTGTGCTGCGATTCATGGGGTCGCAAAGAGTCGGACAGGACTGAGCGACTGAACTGAACTGAAAGTATTTTTCAGTTATAAAAATGGTTTCTGTAACACAGGTCAAATATCTAGAATATATGTTTTACTTTAGCTCTGTTTTTGGATTAGCTTCATGTGTATATATTCTGAAATTGGGCATATTCTGAATTTAGCCTTATGGTCCAAATTTTATTGATTTAAGAATTTATCATTTGAAATGGATAGGGCAGTTGTTTATCTGAATTATGATACTTTGTCAAATAAATTAATATGCAAATGAAATATATTTCAGTTACTTTAGAACAAACATTGAAAGCACTTTTTGCATATGACCCATGTTAATTAATAACATCTACTTTTTATATAAGAAGTGTCTGAAAATAAGAGAATGTTTTTAGTAACTAATTTAACAAGGTTAACAATAACATTTGCAGCCTTAATCAGCATTGAATGCAGTGTATTTCTTACAGTTCTTAACATTTTGGCTTTAGAGTATGACAAGAGTCTTGATTCACAGTAATATACTTACTTGAGTATTCTCCTGAAAGTGGACCTGGGCAAGCCAATTTGAATTTAAACTAACAACTTCATGCCAAATTATACTTTTCTAATCAACTATACTGTCATAAGAATTTGGAATGTTTGCAGAGATGATAAAAAAAAAAAAAAGCATATCCCCAGGTCTGTATTTGTTTTCTTTGAATCTCCTGATTACCACTCTCGTCTTTCTCTACCCTCCTCTTTAACACCCCAGATAATGCATTGATGATCTTCCAGTCTGTAATATATGACATTTGAGTTTAAATTTTTCCTTGTTTTTCTAAAACCTAATAAAACTACAGTTGTGGAACACTGTGAAAATTCCTTTTGATTTTCAATAGCTGATTTTTAGATCTATTCTGACAATAAAATTTGAATTCTTTAAAATTCACTTATTTACTACATAAAATAGAAATTTCTTTGGGTCAATATGCATTAGTAATACATTGTCATACTTATGATTATCTTGTTTTATTGTAAAAATTGAAGCATGGCCAGGCTTTCTTTACTGTTAATCACTATTTAAAACTGGAATCAGAAATGAATTGTAAATATGGTGGCAATAAAACTTATATATTTAAGTTCTCAGTGAAAACAAGGGCACAACTTTTATTTTTGGATGTAAGACAGGGTGATACATAACATATGTAACTTTTTAAAAGATTTATAAGCACTATTTTGTAATTTTTTCTTTTCACTAGAAATTGGATGTTATCTGATGTAAGCATACCTCCATATCTATTTCCTTTTTAAGCACTATGTAATTTGTTCTTTTCACTAGAAATTGGATGTTATCTGATATAAGTATACCTCCATATCTATTTCCTTTTTAAGCACTATTAGCATCTCAAGTTGGAGAAGGCAATGGCACCCCACTCCAGTACTCTTGCCTGGAAAATCCCATGGATGGAGGAGCCTGGTAGGCTGTAGTCCATGGGGTCACTAAGAGTCGGACACGACTGAGCAACTTCCCTTTCAGTTTTCACTTTCATGCATTGGAGCAGGAAATGGCAACCCACTCCAGTATTCTTGCCTGGAGAATCCCAGGGACGGGGGAGCCTGGTGGGCTTCCGTCTATGGGGTTGCACAGAGTCGGACACAACTGAAGTGACTTAGCAGTAGCAGCAGCATCTCAAGTAAAGGAGAGGTAACATTCATTCCATTCATTTAAGTTAAGCTTCTAATATACCTTTTCTAAATAAAATTCCCTATGAAATACTGGGTATGGATTTACATATTAATGAAACCTTTTATTTGAATCATGAAACTAGAAAATGTATGGGAAGAAGAACTCTTGAGGAAATGTTACGTAAGGTGGAAGGAAAGCACACCACTTAGATTTTTAAATTAATCCACAGCTGAATAACCACATTGTGTTTGTAGGAAATAACAGTCAATACTTTGCAATTTTTGAAGTTTTACAAGACAGCTGAGCTTTGTTAGTCTTAACACATCACTTTATTAAAACCCATTTGTACATATGGTTATAATTATATATTGTTGCTAGTTTTGGAGGAAATATATCTGTTTTTGAGATTGAAGTAGAAGATACCTGCAATAAGATTATTGAATTATGAAAAAGACTTTAGAGAACTTATTGATCTCTTAACATTAAGCCACAGCTGTAATGGTTTCTTGTTTGTTAGATGAATTGCAGTGGTTACTTAAGTAAAACTCTATGCAAATATCTCATGATTCTGACCATACTCATACATACAAAAAAGAGTCGAGTAGAAATATGTAGAAATTTGACTAAATTTAGTTTAATCTAGAAATTTGACTATTTATACAATGTGGATTTTTTAAAGTTATTTTATCTTAGTCATTAGAAATAACCATTCTCTAGTTTCTTTAAAGGCTGGTTCATTAAAGGCATTAAACTGTGATTCCTGCTACCTTCAATCAACTGACAGGTCATTTTGTCTTTCTTGGTTGCCTTTTTGTCTTATTTTTCCTTGAATTGAATCAATTGCTTTAGGGCACTGAGTTTTTGGTTTGTTTTTTGTTTTGTTTTCTTCATATTGTTTGCACTTGGGGTTTATTGAACTTGTATTTATTGATTTAAAGTTTTTACTGAATTTGGAAAAATTTTAGTCATTATTTCTTCAAATTATTTTTGTCCATTTCTCCCCCTTTCAAAGAATCCAGTTACATGTATTTTCACTTGAAGTTATCCCACAGCTCACTCATGTTCTGTTTATTCTTTTTATTTTTTTCTAAAAATTATTGGACTGTGGGTTTTCCAGATGGCGCTGGTAATAAAGAACCCGCCTGCCAATGCAGGAGATGGTAAGAGATACAGGTTCAATCCCTGGGTCGAGAAGATCCCCTAGAGGAGGGCATGGAAACCCACTCCAGTGTTCTTGTCTGGAGAATCCCATGGACAGAGGAGCCTGGCAGGCTACTGTCCACAGGGTCACAAGAATGGACATGACTGAAGCAACTTAACAGGCACACAGGCACACGTTGGAGTATAGTTGATATATAATGTTGTGTTAGTTTCTGCTACACAGCAAAGTGAATGAGTTATATATATACATATAACACTCCTTTTTAGATTCTTTTCGCATATAGGTTGGGCTTCCCTGATAGCTCAGTTGGTAGAGAGTCTGCCGGTAATGCAGGAGACCCTGGTTCAATTCCTGGGTCTGGAAGATCCACTGGAGAAGAGATAGGCTACCCACTCCAGTATTCTTAGACTCCCCTGGTGGCTCAGCTGGTAAAGAATCGCCTGCAATATGGGAGACCTGGGTTCAATCCCTGGGTTGGGAAGATCCCCTGGAGAAGGGAACAGCTACCCACTCCAGTATTCTGGCCTGGAGAAGTCCATGGGGTCCCAAAGAGTTGGACACGACTAAGTGACTTTCACTCTTTCACTTCCCACGTAGGTCATTACAGAATTTTGAGTAGTGTTCCCTGTGCTATACAGCAGGCCCTTATTATTTATCTATTTTATATATAATAGTATGTATATGTCAATCCCCGGAGAAGGCAATGGCACCCCACTCCAGTACTCTTGCCTGGAAAATCCCATGGACGGAGAAGCCTGGTAGGCTGCGGTCCATGGGGTAGCTAAGGGTTGGACATGACTGAGTGACTTCACTTTCACTTTTCACTTTCATGCATTGGAGAAGGAAATGGCAACCCACTCCAGTGTTCTTGCCTGGAGAATCCCAGGGACGGAGGAGCCTGGTGGGCTGCCGTCTATGGTGCCACACAGAGTTGGATACAACTGAAGTAACTCAGCAGCAGCAGCATATGTCAATCCCAATCTCCCAATTTATCCCTCCCCCTCTTTCCACCCCCACCATAAGCATAAGATTCTTTTTTTACATCTGTAGCTCTGTTTTGTGAATGAGTTCATTTGTACCATTTTTTAAAGATTCCACGTTTAAGTGATATCATGTGATATTTGTCTGACTTTGTATGATAATCTCTCAGTCCATCCGTGTTGCTCCAAATGGCATTATCTTACTCATTTCCGTGGCTGAGTAATATTCTGTTGTATATATGTACCACATCTTTATTCATTCCTCCATTGGTATGCATCTAGGTTGCTTCCATGTTCTGGCTATTGTAAATAGTATTGCAGGGAACATTGGGTGACATGTATCTTTTTGAATTATGGTATTCTCCAGGTTTATGCCCAGGAGTGGAATTGCTGGATCATGTAGTAGCTCTATTTTTAGTTTTTTAAGGAACCTTCATACTGTTCTCCATAGTAGCTGTACCAATTTACGTTCCCACCAACGATATAAGAGGGTTCCCTTTTCTCCAGCCTTCTCTAGCATTTATTGTTTGTAGATCTTTAAATGTTGGCCATTCTGACCAGTGTGAAGGAAAAGCCTGCTTGTAGGGGTTTTTTAAAATTTATTTATTTATTTTATTTTTACCTTAGTTTCAGTTGCACTGGGACATTGTTGCTGCTTGCAGGCTTTCTCTAGTTGTGGCAAACAGAGGCATCCCTTCATCGTGGTGCACAGGCTTCTCTTTGCAATGGCTTCTCTTGCTGTGGAGTTCAGGCTCAGCTGTTGCAGTGTGCAGGCTCCAGAGATTGTAGGCTCAGTAGTTGTAGTTCGCGGGCTCTAGAGCACGGGCTCAGTAGCTGTGGTTCATCAGCTTAGTTGCTCCAGGGCTCGTGGAATCTTCCCAGACCAAGGATCAAACCCCGAGACCCCTGCATTGGCAGGCAGATTCATATCCACTGTGCCACCAGGAAAGTCCTTCACTGTAGTCCTTCATTTGCATTTCTCTAATAATTAGTGATGTTGAGCATCTTTTCATGTGCTTTGTAGCCATCTAAAAATGTATGTCTTCTTTGGAGAAATGTCTATTGAGATCTTCGGCTCATTTTTTGATTGGGCTGTTTGTTTTTTTGATACAGAGCTGCATGAGCTGTTTCCACCACTTCATTTGCAAATATTTTCTCTCATTCTGTGGGTTGTCTTGTTATGAAAACTAAAGACCTTATGAAGTCTATATAAATAACACATGAATTTCTGCATCATGATTTGGATTACTGACTATATACTTTAATTTATTTTACAAATCAGAACATCTCATGGTGTCTTTCTAAGGTAACATGTCATCATTTTACCACATCATAGGCAGAGTTTAGCTTTATTAGATTCCACAATAAAACTAATGTTTTTCTTCATTCTTCTGTTGTAAAAAATTGCTTATTTTTTTTCAGAAGTTAAACAGCAAGTTAATAGTATTTTCATTGATCATAATTTGTTTCCAGAAGGACCAGAGAAACTGTTATGACCAAATGACCTGGCTGAGGTTACTTTACTGCGAAGCTGCAAAGTGTTTTATTTGAATTTAAAATTATACAAACTGAATTGAACTGAAGCCAACAAAGAAAAGGAACTATTGGAGAAAGAGCTTAATGATTTGTGAAATCTTAAATATAATGTATATATTTTGTAGGTTTTTCCTCGGATGTATATCTCAAAATATGGATATATTCTCAAGGACTCTTTTTCGAACTTCTTTTTCTAAAGCTAATTTGACAAATGTCTTTATTTTAGTAAAGAAAAGAAAGCGACTGGAACGCTTTGGACTCCTTTGACATGCTTCCTTAACTTTTCCTCTCTGAGTTTTGTATATTAAATATAATAACCAAATTAAAATATTACACAATGTTCTTTCTTTCTAATCACCAGTATGTTAATCATTGACATTGACTTTATAATTAAAATTTCACTGTTATAACATAAAATTTAAAAATTAGTTATCAAAGATATTTAAGTTATTAGAATGGGGTCAGTTCTTTTACTTAGGACATTTTAAGTTGGTTGTGGTATTTGAAAACAGCATTGCAAAATTATAGTTACCTTTATAGTATTCACAAATTTTGGTTACTTTTCACATGTTTTATGTGATTATGGAGAATTTATTATAAACAATACTGAATTTCCTCATGGGGGGCGTGGATTAAATACATATGGCTGCAGATTAGCTAGAGTACTTGTCAAAATAAATTATAAGCTCAAGCTTCATTATCATTTGTAGCTTAAACATAGTGAATCTGATACAGCCTTTCTTCATAATTTTGATGCTGTTTGCAGTAAATTTGATATAGAACAGTTGCTAACGAAACCCAATTCAGATGTGTGACCACTTTTATGGAAAACATCTGGGGTAATTATAATTAGTTCAGGATGTGTACTGTTTAAAAATAATCTTGAATTCATGGAGAAAGAAGCATATCTTTTCCTCAATGACTAGAATAATCCAAGTTGGTATAAAAATTCTTTAAGTTATTGGTAGCTATGCTTAGAGTATAATTTTAGAGTATTCCAAAAGGAAATAATGAGTAACTTTTATGTAAAATGCCAAATTGGCACTTTACACCTGTTAGTGTGTTTCGTTTAGAACAGCTGTGTCTTTTATTATCAGTAAACAGATGCAGAAAGTAATGGAATGTTTTAAAGCAATATGTTAATCCTGTCTTCCACTACTGAGCTGTCTCACAATATAGTGATTAAGTATTGACTGTGCAGCTGTTACTTACAATTATAGAATTTCTTAGTTAATTTCTTCTTCCCATGCCCAAATGTTTTAATATTTAGAGATCTAGTTTCTAATTTTAAAGTGTTTCATAATGTAGTTTGTTTATTGCAGTTTGATTTCTAAAGTTATTTGTCTATTATGGAGACAAATTCATGTTTATAAAACTCCTTATATTTTGGTAATTGACTCATATTCTAGCTAGGATAAAAATTTTAAGTATTTTAAAAAATAAATTATGAATATGAGGATGATTATTAAATATGACAATTTTGTACTGTTACTAATAGCTAACATTTATTCTGATTTTAATGTCTGAAAAATATTGTGCAAAGAGCTTTATTGTGATATTACTCTTGCCCCTTTTAGTAGTTGAGGAAATTCAATCTTAGGCACATGAACAAATTGACCAAAGTCTTCCAGCTGAGAAGTGGTAGGGATTGGATTTAAACCCAGGCATTTTCGCTTCCCTGGTGGCTCAGACAGTAAAGAATCGGCCTGCAATTCAGGAAACCCAGGTTCGATCTCTGGGTCAGGAATTTCCCCTGGAGAATGAAATGACAACCCACTCCAGTATTCTTGCCTGGGAAATCCCACAGACAGAGGGGCCTGGCATGCTACTGTCCACAGGGTTGCAAGGAGTTGGACACAACTGAGCGAATATAGATGTTTACATTTTCACTGTCAAGCTTCTTGTTCTTAACAACTTTGCATTTTTCTTGCCATTAGCATCTAATAGTAACACTATACAGATGAGGGGATTTTTTAAGCCCTATGTACATCCCCAAGTGATAATTGTATCATTTAGTCCCCTTGCCTAAAAGGAAAACACAAAACATTTATGGGAAGATGGAAAGCTCAAAATCTTGGTACCTCACCACATGCTGACTGTGTCCATGATCTTCAACATCATCAGGAGTGTCTTGCAACACAGATATCATTTCATAGTTTTCACTAGAAAGGTTTTCAAATATCCTTTTATGGTTTTGCTTTAATTGTGCCACTTTGTGGATACAATACTAACAATCTGTTTTCCTTCCCCAAAAGAACCTGTCTTTGGTTCAAAAGATTTTAAAGAGCAGTATGATGTGATTTCTACTTACATTATTTCAGTTATGCCTTAACCTAGAACTATCAATTATTGTTGAAACTTATTAAATGACTGTTCTGTCAGATATTATTACTACTTAGCACACTCTGTTCATTTTGTCATTTTTCATAGGAAGTATCCCATTGTATATATGAAGAAACTAAGACTCAGAGATAGGAAATAAATTGGTCAAGATCACAGCTAGCAAATGATGTTTGTATGCATTTGATTTTTTCTTTGAAAAAAAAAAACTGGAAATCTAAAAGTGTCCAGCTAATTATTTTTATAGAGAGCTTTTAAGATTTCTGTCTCTAACAGATGGCTACTTGTAGTTTCTCTTGACACTGATGAGAATGCTTATAAGATTAATTAGGATCAACATGTCATGAGGTATTGCTGGAAAATAACATTGTGGAAGTTCATTTTAAGGTGGTTCTTAAGAGGCAAAATGTTCTTGTAGGCAAGCTGTCTGAAATATCAAAAAGAATAGACATGTCTTTTATCATACAATAACATGAGACATCATTTTTCATGTTGCCAGAGTCTTAAATGAAGAAAGACTTTGCAATTTTGGGAAATGGAAGGAGCTATCTCATAGTTATTCAACATTAATATTTTATTCAGATTATTTCTATTGGTGTCTCCATTAAAACAAATTACCTAACATGGAGAATGCAAGAGATAAACAATAAAATTATCATTTTATATAATACAGAGATCTTGCAGAATTATTTGGCAGTTTGGTTTTTTCTTTACATTTTTGAAGTTACTTTTTTTTTTTTGAGAAAAGTACAGATTTACATACAATTTTATGAAATAGTACAGAGAGCTCCCACATACCCTTCACCCAGTTGCCCTCATTGGTAACATTGCAAAACCGTATAGACAGTATCCCATCTAGGACATTGATGAGAAAACGACCAAGATACAGAACATTTCCATCATCACAAGGATTTCTCATGTTAAGCTTACACAGCCACATCTGCTTCCTTTCCACCTCTCTAAGCCTGAAAACCACTAGCCTCTTCTGTATAATACTGTCATTGCAAGAATATATAAGTGGGACCCTACTGTGTGTAACTTTTGGGGACTGACTTTTTTTCACTCATCATGATTCTGTGGAGTCTCATTCAGGTTGTTGCAGGTATCACTAGTTGGTTCTTTTTTGTTTCTAACTAGTTAGACTTCCCAGGAGTCTGGGAACTTCCTGGACTTCACCTGGATTTCACCTCTACTTCCCAGGTGGCACAGTGGTAAAGAATCTGCCTTCTAATGCAGGAGACATGGGTCCTATCCCTATCTCAGGAAAATCCCCTGGAGAAGGAAACGGCAACCCCCTCCAGTATTCTTGCCTGACGGGCTGCAGTCCATGGGGTCGCAGAGTCGGACATGACTGAGAATATGCACACAATATTTGATAATGTGGATGTACCACTGTTTGTGTAACCATTCACGCATTAAAGAACATCTGCTTTGTTTCCAAAGCAACATAAATCTGATTTCTGTCACAGGACTAAGGTTTTATACTTTTACATTTTACACTTAAGTCCATATCTAATTTTGAAGTAATATTTGTATAAGATATGAAACTTAGGTCCAGGTTTTTGTTTTTTTGTTTTTGTGGGGACAAGGAGTTAATGGATTCTAACTTGGTCCAGCACCATTTGCTGAAACTGTCTTTGCTCCACTGATTTGCTTTTGCACCTTAGTGAAATGAGTTGAGCACATTTGTGTAGCTGTGCTTCTTCATTCTTTTTGTGTTCCATTGTATCCCTTCATCCCTTCATCAGTATCACCTGTGTGTGTTAGTTGCTCAGTGTTCTCTGACTCTTTGTGACCCCATGAACTATAGTCCACCAGGCTCCTCTGTCCATGGAATTCTCCAGGCAAGGATCCTGGAGTGGGTTGACGTTCCCTTTTCCAGGGGATCTTCCCAACCCAGGGATCAAACAGGGTCTCCCGCATTGCAGGCAGATTCTTTACCATCTGAGTCACCAGGGAAGCCCTCCACCAGTATCATAAAACCTTGATTACTGTAGCTATATAATGTCTTAAAATTGGACATTTTATTCCTCTATTTTTTTCAAAATTGTTTTAGTTTTCTGGCTCCTTTTACGTCACATAAATTTCAGAAATCATGTCTATACAAAAATTGTCACTGATTTTGATAGGAATTGAATTCAACTTGTATTGGATTGGCCAAAATGTTTGAATTTTGGCCAAACCAATGTATTAGTGTGGCAAGTATTGAAATCTTTACTATATTGAGTCTTCCAGTTAATGAACACAGTATGTTTATTTATTTAGAATTTTTTATTTCTTTTATCAGCATTTTATAGTTTTAGCATCTAAGTATTGTCACAAAGAATCAGGTGTGATGGACCACACACACACAGACGTTCTATGCCTTAACTAGATTTATAGCTAAGTAGTTCATTTTTCTTAAATGATTTTAAAGGGTATGGTATTTTTGCATTTTGGTGTCTACATGATCATTGCCAGTATGTAGAAATATAATTAGTTTGTGTATTTCTCTTGTATCCTGTAGCCTTGCTGAACTCATTTATAATTCTAGAAATTTTTTGTGGATTCCCTGGGATTTTCTAGATAGATTGTCACGTCATCTGCAAATAGGGTCAATTTACTTTCTTTTCAATCTGTGTGCATTCCTTTTTCCTACCTTTTTGCCCTGGCTATTACCTTCTAACACTGTTTTCAATAGGAGTGATTTAGAGAGGATATCCTTTCCTTATTTCCTATCTTAGGGAGAAAACATATTGTTTTACCATTAGTTGTAAAATTAACTGTAGGTTTTTGTAGATAACTCTATCACATTGAAGTTTTCTCTAATCTCGTTTTTATGAGTTTATTTTAAATGATGAAGTGGATGTTGAATTTTGTCAAGTACAAAATTTATGTGTGATTCGTATTATCATGTGATTTTTCCTTACCTTGTTAATATGAAGTCCTGCTTTTTCAAATATTGAAAAGTCCTGATTTTTCAAATATTGAACCAGGCTGTGTCCTTGGAATAAACTCTACTTGGTCATAATGAAAAAATAATTTTATATGGTGCTGAATTTTAGTTGCTAGTGTTTTGTTAAGGATTTTTGTATCTATATTTACAAGCAATATTGTCTATAGTTTTTTCATACTGTCTTTTGTTTCTGGATCAGGGTATTACTAACTTCATAAAATGAATTATAGTGTCCTATACTCCTCTGTTTTCTGAAAGACATCGTACAGAATTTGTATCAATTCTTCTTTAAACATTTGGTGGGATTCTGACGTGGAGATTTCTTTTAGTGGGAGTTTTTTAAGATGATGAAGGTGAATTAAATTTCCTTAACAATCATTGACTTATTCAACCCAATGGAATTATGGATATGTTGGACTATGGAAATTATGTTTTATTTTTGGTGAGTTTTGATAGATAGTAGTTTTTGAGGTAATGCATTCTATAAGTTGTCAAATTTATGTGTACAGGAGTCTTTGTAATATTCCCTTTTAACCCTTTTAATATATACATAGTCTATGATGATGATACTGTTTCATTGCTGATATTGATAACTGATATCTTCTCTACTTTTTCTTTGTCAGCTTTGTGAGCAGTTAGTCAATTGAATTACTCTTTTTGAAGAACTAACTCATTTCTTTGATTTTTCTCTATTTTTTCTGCTTTGAATATCATTGTTTTCTGCTCATTATATCCATTCTTCCACTTAATTTGGATTTATTTTTATCTTTTTCTAGGATATTGAGGTAAGAACATGACTTTTCATAAGAGACTTTTCTTCCTTTCACATGACATTTGATGGTATAAATTCCCCTCTCAGTACTCCTTTCACTATGTCATGCATATTTTGATATGCTTTATTTTTATTTTCACTTAGTTGAGTGTACTTTTAAAAATTTGTTTTGAGACTTTGTCTTTAATCTGTCTTATTTAGAAGTGTGTTTTGTAGCTTGCATTGTTTGAAGATTTTTCTGATATTGATTTCTAGTTAGATTCTCTGATGGACAGAGAACACACTCTATAATATTTTAGTTCTTTAAAATTTGTTGAGGTTTGTTTTACAGGCCAGGATGTGGTCTACCTTGGCATATGTTCTGTGGACCTTTGAATAGAATCTGTATTCTACTGATACGGGTGGAGAATTCCATAAATGTTTATTAGATGCTGTTTGTTGATTGTACTGTTCAGATTTTATATCTGTCCTGATCTTGTTCTATCCTTGTTGAGAGGAAGATGATGAAGTCTCCAACTATCATTTGGATTGTCTATTTCTTTTTTCAGTTTTATCCATTTTTAGCTCACACGTTGCACCTCTGTTGTTCACTGCATACACATTTCAGATTTTTATCTTGTACTAATGGACTGATCTTTTTATATCATACAGTATCATTCTTTGTAATTTTCTGAAAATTATTTTATCTGATATTAATATAGCCACTCCTGCTTTCTGTTGATTTATGTTTACAAGATATATCTTTTTCTATCCTTTCATTTTCAACATGACTATATTATTTTATTTGAAGTTTAATTTCTTGCAGACAGCATATACTTGGGTCATGTTTTTTAATCCTCTCTACCCATCTCTTTTAATTGATAATAATGAGGCCATTTACGTTGAATATAATTATGGACATTAGACTTAAATCTGTTTTTCATTTCTCTGTTTTTTTTCTGATTTCCTCTGGATCACTTGAATATTTTTAGAATTCCATTTTGATTTTAGTGTTTTTGAGTATCTCTTTGTTTAAACTTTTTAAGCATTGCTCTATATGTATACACACATAACATACACATCCTTATTGTTGTCTGTTGGTATTGTCAAATTACCAGTTCAAGTGAATTGTAGCAGACTTACTTCCCTTGATGTTCTTTTACTGTCTCCATTTATAAGATAGGACTGCAAGGAGATCCAACCAGTCCATTCTGAAGATCAGCCCTGGGATTTCTTTGGAAGGAATGATGCTAAAGCTGAAACTCCAGTACTTTGGCCACCTCATGCAAAGAGTTGACTCATTGGAAAAGACTCTGATGCTGGGAGGGATTGGGGGCAAGAGGAGAAGGGGATGACAGAGGATGAGATGGCTGGTTGGCATCACTGACTCAATGGACATGAGTCTGAGTGAACTCCGGGAGTTGGTGATGGACAGGGAGGCCTGGCGTGCTGCAATTCATGGGGTCGCAAAGAGTCGGACACGACTGAGCGACTGATCTGATCTGATCTGATAACTGTCTTAAGTATTTGCTTCCTTACATTTAGAGATACCGTATACAGTGTCATAATTTTTACTTCAGCCATCAAAAACAATTTAGAAAACTCAGAGTAAATTGTATTGTCTTTAACCATATCTTTTGCTCACTGCAGTCTTTCTTCCTGATATGCCAAGATTTCTTCTTTTATCATTTTCTTTCTGTTTAAAGAATTTCCTGCAACTCTTTTTACACGATATCCCCTGGTGGCTCCAATGGTAAAGAATCCACCTGCAATGTGGGAAACCAGGGTTCAATTCCTGGGTTGGGAAGATCCCCTGGAGGCGGAAATGGCAACCCACTTCAGTATTCTTGCCTGGAGAATTCCATGGACAGAGGAGCCTAGTGGGCTACAATCCACGGGGTCGCAAAGATTGCTGAGATTTTCCCATTTTCATTTGTTTAGTGTGTGTTCTTAATCCTTGAAACATTTAAAAATCTGCTTTAAAATCTTTGTCAGATAATTCTAACATATCTCTTATCTGGGCATCGGCATCATTATCTTTTTCATTCAGTCTGAGTTCTTCCTGGTTCGTTGTATGATGAGTAACTTTCAGTTGAAACTTGAACATTTCTTTGTTGAGAATTATAGTGTGAGACTGAGTATTATTTAAAACTACTGCTTCAGCTGGCTTCCTCTGATATCTGCCTAACAGGAGAAGAAATATATTGCCTCATTACTTCCAGGTGGGGATAGAAGGTCTAGGTTTCCCAGTTGTCTTCCATTGACTCCTGGGGGCTTGTGGAATAGGGAGAGATCCTCATTACTGCTGAGTAGGTGTGGAATCCAGCTCCCCACAAGACCTTGACTGATAGCCCAGGGGTAGAGCCTCATTATCAGCCAGTGGGGATGAAAATCCTGGCTCCCTGCTGGTGTTCTTTGACACCACTTCTGCAGGATTAAACGGTGCCTTCTAATGGACTGGCAGAATGGAAATCGAGGCTCCATAGTTAAGTTTGGGTAGAGTGGTCAGAGTATTTTTCTGTAATGTTCATTTGGAGTAGGTCAGGTATTATAAAAAGATCAGCTCCGCAGTCTCAAGGAACAGAATGATGCCTCCAGATAAGAACCTAGCCCTAAGCTAACATTTTGACTGTAGCCTTGCAAGTGAAGTTGCTCAGTCGTGTCCGACTCTTTGCGACCCCATGGACTGTAGCCTACCAGTCTCCTCTGTCCATGGGATTTTCCAGGCAATAGTACTGGAGTGGGGTGCCATTTCCTTCTCCAGGGGATCTTCCCGACCCAGGGATTGAACCCAGGTCTCCCGCGTTGTAGACAGACACTTTACTGTCTGAGCCACCAGGGAAGTCAGCCTTGGAAGAGACCCCCCCCCCCTAAAAAAATGTCTGGATTCCTAGGCCACAGAAACTGTCAGACAGTAAATGTGTTTTGTTTTAAGCTGTTTGTGATCATTCAGTATATCCCAGTGAATATCTAATAGACCACCTAGATATTCATAAGCACTTCCCACTCATAAAATAATCTCACCTGTCTCCTCTCTCCCTAGTTGTTTGTTGGGAGGAACCCTCTTTTCCATTTCTTCTGTGTTCCTGGCTTTTCTGTCTAGAAGGTTCTTGTTTAAAGCCACATGTAAAGTGCATGTTGAAAAATATGTTTTCCCTGTGGGATGTACCTGTTTGAGATCCACTTTCTGCTGGTGTGTTTTTGGGAGCCCATTATTTATTTTAGAGGTTAAATAGAAGATTTTATAAATATTATATATGAGTTAAAAAAAAAATCTCTCAAATTTCCAGCTTCCAGTTTAGTTGATTCCAGTTTGTCTCATGGGCAAGTAACCGTAGCCAAAAATTTTAAATAGAAATGTTTTATACTTAAAAACTCTGGTCTTTTTATTTCAGGCTTCTCTGCCTTGCCCATTCCCTGCCTCAGCTAACCCAAGGCCATCTGAAGCAGTGTGTTTCCTGTTGCTCTGGCTTTCATTCCCTCAAGTACAAGAAGCTACTGGGAGCTGTAAATGCCTCCATTAAAAAAGGAGAACAATGTCAGATCAATAACATTTACTTCATACTTTTAGTGGTGCATAACTCTTCACATAACCCTACATGGTAGAATGGTCAAAACCTGCCAAGTCTTTAAATAAAGATAATGGGAAAGAAAAAATCGAAGATAACTCCTAGATTCTGTCTTGAGCAGAAGGTGGTGCCATTTTTTAAGGGAGGGAATAGAGGAACAGCAGTTTACAGGAAGGCTGTAGCCAAAGGGATCTGAGATAGTAAGTTTAATATTTGATGTATTGAGTCAGAAGTTCCTGAAAGACATTAAACTAGATATGCCCACGAGTCCATTTATGAGTATGGACCTTGGGACTGGCTTAGGTTAGGATGTTCTTTGGATTTACTCCCTTTTGTGCAATATGTGGTTTTTGAAGCCAGAAATGTGGGATGAAATCATCCAGGGATGTGCATAATGAAAAGAGATGACAGTATAGGACAGAAGCTTGAGAGATAACAGTAGTTGAGAAATTAATAAAGAAAGGGGAGCATGCAAACGATACTGGGAGCAGAGTGTTGAGAGGTGAGACAATCAGGAAAACATACATTATTCAATCAAGGAGAAAAGAATGTTTCAAGAAAGAAATCATAATATGTATTATCATACATTCAGTTCAGTTCAGTCGCTCAGTCGTGTCCGACTCCTTGCAACCCCATGAATTGCAGCACGCCAGGCCTCCCTGTCCATCACCAACTCCCGGAGTTCACTCAGACTCATGTCCATCGAGTCAGTGATGACAGCCAGCCATACATTAAAGACTGAAAATTATTCTTCGGATTGAGTGAAAAGTACACATATGATCTTCCTGAAAACAGTTTCTGTGGTGATGGTGGAAACCTATACTAGATGGAGGTATGTGAAGGAATATGTAGAAAAAGAGAAATATGATTTGAAATTAATACAGCTACCCTTCTTCCTTATTTTACAGGTTTTCCATATAGCAACTTTTCTGTTATTTTTCATTGACATATGATTGAGTGCAGAAGGGGGGATTTGTAGTAACTTTTTTTTTGTTATCTTCCCTAGGATGAACCCACTAAATCTCACTCTTCACAGGGCTCTCTGTTTTACTCAGAAGGAATGACTGCATCCTCAGAGAGATGCAAAAAATGATATTTGTGTTCTTCTGAGTGACCTTAACTTTTAAATAACCTTGCTGCTTTTCATATTCAATACTCAGGCTGAAATCTGAGCTCTGCTCTCTTTTCTTCTCTTCTAAGTACAAAAGTTTAAAATAACATTATATGGTTTGGGTCAAGGAGTAAATAGTTTGTCTATGGAGTGATAGAAGAGTTGTTTTTTATGAAAAAAAGATTTATATGAACACTTCTGTTTAAAAAACTAAGTGAAAAATATAGACATTAATAAAAACTTGATCACTAATTTTATATTTACAAATAAGTTCTAGTGGAAACAACATTGATTTTATGCAGCTATTTTATCCTTTTCCCTTTTAACTTGAAGTAGCATTAGTCTTACCAAAAATTGCAAAAATAATAGAGAGTTATGTAGGCCTTTCACATAGTTACTCTAAATATTAACATTTTGCTTTAGCATTCTCTTTTCTCTGAAACTCTTTAAAGTCTTGAAGCTGCACATATAATATCCTTTAACCTCTAAAAATTTCAGTTTATTTCCTAAAAATAAGGAAAGTCACACAATCTCAATTATCAAATCAGGAAGTTAACACTAATATAAATCAGTGCTTAAGATATGATACCCATAGCCATGTGTGGCTATTTAAATTTAAATTAAATTAATTAGAAATTTAGTTCCTCAGTCACACTGGTCTGGTCATATTTCAAGCACTTAGCAGTCGAGTGGCTGTTGTATTGGAGAGCATAGGTATAAACCATTTTCATCATTGCATAAAGTTCTATAAGACAGTAATGCTCTAGACATTCAAATTGTGTTGGTGGTTTCAGTAGCAGGCTGTGCAGCAGAAGAAAAAGAGTTGTTTCAAGTTTTGTTCGCCATTCTACTGTTCTTATTTTGGCTCAGGGACCTCTTTTTGCATTTAGTTGTCATGTCTCAGTCTCCTCCACTCTGGGATAATGCCTCAGTCTTTCTTTTTATTTCGGGAAAAATAATTTTTTTTCTAATTTTATCATTTATACCACATTTATTAACTGGAACTCTAAGAAAGGACTTTCTTTATTTACTTCTGTTGACATCAACTTATGGATTCTTTCATTCTGTGGTTAAAATCTATTACTATAATTAATTATTTGTTTTTCAAATTATCCAAGAATTGACCAGTGAGAGCCCTTTGGTCTGAATATGTCACCTGATAATGAGATTGTTTTGCAGTATTGGCGACATTTAATTTTAAAAGTGATGTGGATCTGCTGAATATCTTAAAACTATTTAAAATATCTGAATCATCACTATATACCTAAAAATCAAAAATTATTCATCATGATTGCCTGTATCTCATCTTTGTATTATCCCATATCTCACGCCTATTACTGAGAACAAGATGTTTTCACTATCATTGCTTCATTACTGTTTAACTTGGACATTCACTAATTAGTTCCCTCTTCAGTTTTGAAAAGATCTTTCACATAATTAGCATTCAGTTATTTTTATCAATTTTTTCTATCAGATTTATTGAAATATAGTTGATATGTGATACTGTATGATTTTAAGATGTACAGCATAGTGACTTAATATACATTATGAAATTATTACCACAGTAAGTGATAAAATCTGTGCTCTGTCCTTCTCTAGGAATTTAATCTGCTGTCCACATTGGAAATCTTTGCATTACTTGCTACGTGTTTAGCAATCTCTATGACTCAATGACTGTGAGTGTTTATAATTCTTCCTTTCCCCAGTAAGAGTCTCATTATGGTTATTCTGTTTCCACATCAACATTGGATAGTGGGTAGGGAGGAAGCAGACAACTTGACTTTTTTTGTTTATAGATAAATAGACCATATTTCAATAACCTCAGGTATTCAGATGACACCACCCTTATGGCAGAAAGCAAAAAGGAACTAAAGAGCCTCTTGATGAAGGTGAAAGAGGACAGTGAAAAGCTGGCTTAAAACTCAACATTCAAAAAATGAAGATCATGGCATCTGGTCCCATCACTTCATGGCATATAGATGGGGAAACAATGGAAACAGTGACAGACTTTATTTTCTTGGGCTCCAAAATCACTGTGGACAGTGACTGCAGCCATGAAATGAAGAGACACTTGCTCCTTGGAAGAAAAGCTATGACCAGCCTAGACAGCATATTAAAAAGCAGAGACATTATTTTGCCTACAAAGATTCATATAGTGTTTCCAGTAGTCATGTATGGATGTGAAAGTTGGACCATCAGGAAGGCTGAGCACCAAAGAATTGATGCCTTCAAACTGTGATGCTGGAGAAGACTTTTGAGAGTCTCTTGGACTGCAAGGAGATCAAATTAGTCAATCCTAAAGGAAATCAACCCTGAATATTCCTTGGAAGGACTGATGCTGAAGCTGAAGCTCCAATATTTGGCCACCTGATGCAAAAAGTCGACTCATTGGAAAAGACCCTAATACTGGGAAAGACTGAAGGCAGGAGAAGGGGGCAACAGAAGATGTTTGGAGGGCATCTGTGACTTGATGGACATGAGTTTGAGCAAATTCTGGGAAATTGTGAAGAACAGGGAAGCCTGGAGTGCTGCAGTCCATAGGGTCACAAAGAATCAGACAAGATTGTGCAACTGGACAAGAGCAAATAGACCATGAGAAGAAACTTCATTCTCTTCTTCAATAGCAATAGAGCCATAGCTTTTGTGTGATTGCCTAGCCTGGACTACGTTTCCAGTCTTCCTTGCAGCAAAGCCATTGTTACATGACAAAGGTTTCACCAACGGAATGTGAGAAAAAGTGATGCAACTTCAGCTTCCCTTGCTTAAAAGAAATTCCCCGATCCTAGGGGTTTTATTTATTTTTTTGTTTGTTTGTTTTTTCCCCTAATTCAGTTTATTTAAACTAAAGTGTGAAAGTGTTAGTCATTCAGTCATGTCTGACTCTTTATGATCCCACGGACTGTAGCCCTCCAGGCTCCTCTGTCCATGGGATTCTCCACACAAGAATACTGAAGTGGGTTGCCATGACCTTCTCCAGGGGATCTTCCTGACACAGGGTTTGAACCCATGTCACTTACGTCTCCTGCATTGACAGGCACGTTCTTTACTACTAGCACCACCTGGGCCAGAACCAAAACCGAAACTAGTTCATTCATTTCTCATATCCCCTGCTTTTGGCAATCACTTTTCTCTGAAGCTGTGAGGTTATATATAAAAATAGGTTGACTCTGAGTTTAAGAATGATCATGCAGTATTTGTCTTTGTCTGACTTGTTTCACTTGGCATAATGCCGTCAAGCTCCATCTATGTGGTCACAAATGGTGAGATTTCATTCTTTTTTTATAGCTGAATAATGTTCTTTTATACACACACACATTCACATACCAGTTTTCATTATCCACCCATCTATGGGCACTGAGGTTATTTTCATATCTTGGCTATGGTAAATAATGCTGCAATGAACATGGCAGGTTGAGGGGAATGTATCTTTTTGAGCTACTCTTTCTAGTTTCTTCTACCTGGGAGTGGAATTGCTGGATCACATGGTAGTTCATTTTTTAGTTTTTTTGAGGAAACACCATAATATTTTCTGTAGCAGCTGCACCAATTTACATTCCCACCAACAATGCTCAAGAGTTCTCTTTTTTCCACATCCTCATCAACGCTAGTTACCTCTAGTACTTTTTATAATAGCCCCCTAATGAGTATATAGTAATATCTCATTTTTGTTTGGCATTTCCCTGATAAGTTAATGATATAGAGCACTTTTTCATGTACCTGTTGGCTATTTGTATGTCTTCTTTTGGAAAATGTCAGTTCAGATCCACTCATTTTTAACCTTTTTTTCTTATTTTTAAATTATTTTTTTTAATTGAAGTATGGTCGATTTACAATGTTGTGTTAGTTTCAAGTGTACAGGAAAATGATTCATCAGATATGTATATATATGTATTCTTTTTCAGATTCTTTCCTATTCTAGGTTGTTCCAAGGCATTGAATGTAGTTTCCTGCGCTATACAGTAAGTCCTTGTTTATCTGTTTTGTATATCTGTTAATCCCAAACTGCTAATTTATGCTTGCATTCATCCTGCTTCCCGGTTTACTAGCCATCAGTTTGTTTTCTAGGTCTGTGAGTCTATTTCTGTTTAATAATTAACTTCATTTATATCATTTTTTAGATCCTACATCTAAGTGATATCACATGATATTTGTCTCTCTGTCTGACTTATTCACTTAGTATGATAATCTCTACCATCCGTGTTGCTGCAAATGCCATTAGTTCATTCTTGTTTATGGCTGAGTAGTATTCCATTGTATATACATACCAGATCTTCTTTATTCAGTCATCTGTCAGTTGACATTTAGGTTGCTTTCATTTTTTTAATTACATTTTTTCGCTATTGAGTTTTATGAGTTCATTGTATTTTGTGGATATTTGTCTTTTACCAGATACATGATTTGTAAATACTTTCTTAGGTTGCCTATCATTTAGTTGACGGTTTCCTTTGCTTTGCAAATAATTTTTTATATAGTTCCACTTATTTTTGCTTTTGTTATTATCATTTAGGAATTTTTGCCTATTAAGTGACTTTACTAATGTCAGGGCTTGTGAAACAAGGCTATCACTGCGTTAGAGTTGAAATTGGCAGTTTATTTATGTAACAGAAGTATCTCTCAAAGAGATTCCAGGTCTTTTGGGGGGAAATGTAAGGCTGGGGTTCGGAGCAACTTCCTAAAAATGTCAAAGCTTTATACAGTGTCTAGCTTCTGTTTGAGGAAAAGGCAATGGCAACCCACTCCAGTACCCTTGCCTGGAAGCAGCAGCTTATGTTTGGCACTATAAATGCTCAATAAATATTTGTTGAGTTAATGAGTAATATGTAGAGAAAGGTCTCAGCTCTCTTCTGTTTCTTTAATCTTAAATTCCTTTAGGTCATAACCTAATAACCTAATAATGTTTCCTGGATGGGCCATTTTTACACATAACGTTTTGCTGCTTAAGTATAATTATCAACTAAAGCATTACCAAATTGTTTGCTGTGGAAATACGTGTTTTGAAATTTTCAAAAAAGGGTTGGGAATTTCATGTGCAAAAGGCAGGTTGGTTTCCGTTCCTGTATCTTGCTCACAGAGCCTTTTGTATGTTAATGTATACTACAAATCTCTTAGAGGAAGGAGAATCCTCAGCATTTTTGAAGTTTATTTAAGATAAAACTGATTTTTTTTTCTCAGTTTGTAAGGGACTGTGATATCAAGGAATATACTTTGGGAAATACTTATCTGATATTTAAAATTCTGCTCAACTTTTTTTAGGCTGACTTCTTTATTACTTTGTATCATTTTGCCATTTTAAGTCTACTTGTTATGACTCCACTGAATTTTCTTTCTTGCTGATCTGGACAGCCTCTTTTCAGATAAATATGACTTGTCCTAGGAAGGCCATTGATTTCCCAAAAAGCTGAGACCGTGAATTGTAAATGACCTCAAGATTACCCATCTGAACATTTGTCACACACTCATCAGACAACTTTGATGCAATTTTTCAAAACCATTTAGATTTTTTTGTAAGCCATTCTGTACACCTTGGTAGGAGATATTTCCTATTCTAATAGACAAAGTAGTAGAAATTTTAAACATTCAAGGAATGTTGAGTCAGTCTCTTAAAGGCAGAATTATACACAGTAAGAAAAAAGTCCATAGAAATAGAACCAAGAATAGTCTATATAAATAGTAATGTGAAGAAGAGTGAATTCCTTTTTAGCTGTAACATCACATTTTTTGCATGTTGCACACATTGTTTAGCCGTTTCTAAACACATTTCCATTTACGTCATTTGTAAAAACTGCCTAGCCTCATATTCTGGAAAACTGACAAAGTTGTAATGAACAGATGCAGATTCCATAATTGTAATTGGCTTTTACTCTAAACTAATGTTCTGACTCATGCATCATTAATGATTTCTGTTTGTCTCTATTATTACCTTACAAATTTGAAAGGGTATCTTTCAGAGTGGAAAACTTTCCTTGACTTTTTAAAATCAAGGCTTATTGCTTATGAATTATAGATTTTCCAATCACCTGTATTTAAACCTATAATTTTATTTTGCCATATTCTTTTTTACATTTCTGTTGGTTATTTGACTTCATATAATCTTTTTCATTTCCCAGTTGTATTTCCCAGAGAAGCATGTCAGTTTTAAATGACACCTTTCTTTTTATTACATTTTTCCTACTATTAAAATTTTATTTTTAAACTAGATGTTATAATGTAATATAAATTACATGCTATTTCACAAATTAGACTCTATCTGAAGAACGAATAATTAGTATTAGTAGAACCCCAAAGGGAAATAAAAAGATGTGCTCTCATGAAACTTTTTTTCTGATAAGATTTTGACAATGACGTGGAAAATTTTCATTTGCCAAAGTGGGGCTAATTTAGGTGAATAGCTGAAGGGCTCAAAGGTACCAACTAATCTTGTTCTAAGCATAATACATGTATATTTTCATATAAAATGGAATTAAACCCCCTTATCCTGATCTTTGAACAATTCTTTTGATAGTTTCTGTTACTGAATTTTGTTATATGAAAGGAGAACACAGTATTTATTAATGAAGGAATGATTGTTTTATAATTATTTTTTTCAGTGTTTATAAGTTCTTTTCATTAAAGTACTGAAATATAGAGCAAGTGTTTTGGCATATTGTTGCTTCTTGTAAGGAAGATTTAATAGCTTGTTATGGACTATTAATATGAACAGAAGTCATTTAGAGTTCAGGTATATATTTAGAACTAGCATGTGTGCAAAAAGATACAAAGTGAATCAAGAAATTCTGGAAAAGATTGTTTGAAAAGGAAAAATTGCTATTTTCTGGCTAGCATTGATGAAATAGATATTTAAATAAAGATATTTAAATGTTTTATTTATTTTGAAGAAATATCTTAAGAGCCTCAAATATAACTTAGAATTGATATAATCAAATCAATGAAAGTATAAAACTCTTTATCTAAAATAGTAAATATAATTTAATTTCAAATGTTATCTAGGAAACTCAAAAAGGTTACAGTTGTTAGTTATTTGAAATGATTACAAATAGAATGTCTGTTTAAGTTTAGTAATAAACTAAACTATTTGTTACTGCTTACTATAAATTTAAAATAAGCATGTACATAAACTAGTTTTCTCCAGTTTTGAAAATGTCTTTATCATACTATTTTACATAAAGAAGAGAAACATCTTCATGTCCCAGATACTTACTGAGCAAATGTTGATAGGAATGCAAGTAAGGATTTTTTTCCATCTAATTTGTTGATTAAAAGGTGTACATAATGGAAGCCCATGCCAAGTAGTTTTGCTGCATGAATTTTGCAGCATATGGTAAACTAAAACCCTGGTGACCTTTTGGTCTTGTTGATCACATGCATGAAGATGATCATCTGTTAATCTCTACTAATCACTGGTACATCCTTGTACAGAAGACAGAGCAGTTTTTATTTGTGCTTCATTTGCTCTTTTGGAAAATGCTTTCACAGGGATTTTTTTTTAATCATTTTATACTCTTAGGATTATAAAATCATGAATATTTTATATCTAAGAAACATTTTAAGCAAGAGAATTAAAATTTTGAGCCTGTATATAGCCCCATATTTTTTATGTTTATTTTAAATACCAGTAATAATTTTCTGGAAGTCATGGATATTAGTACCTCTTTTAGGCTTATTAACACACACATGCAGGGGTTCACACACTTTTACATATACAGTATGTGTTGTTTCTTGTTAGAATTGTAAAACAAAAGGAAAGCACCAGCACTTCTCAAATTTTGATAGGCCTGTGAGTTACCTGGGATCTTGCTATAATCCAGATTCAGATTCTATAGTTCTATGGTGGGGTGTGAAAGTCTGCATTTCTAGCAAGCTCCCAGCTCATAACTAATCTGTTAGTCTGTCTCAGGTTAACAAACCTTTTCTTTTAAGGGCTAGGTAGTAAATATTTTAGACTTTGTAGGGCAAGAAGCAAAGTGAGGATATTTATAGGTGTTTATATAACAAAAGGAAAATGTCCACAAAATTTTTTTGATGAAATTTAAAATGTAATAATTATTCAGTACTTTGTGGTATAACTATATAATAGAACACTATTCAGCAATAAAAAGGAATGATCTACTGATAGACACAACAGGAGTGGATCTCAAAAATATTCTGCTTAGTGAAAGAGGCCCTACACAAAAGTTACTTACATACTATGTGACTCCACTGATACAAAGTTCTAGAAAATGCACCCTAATCAATGGTAGCAGAAAGCCAAGTTTTTCCTTTATGGAAAGAGAAATAAACCCTGGGTGTAAATTATGAAAAGGGAGAAAAATTCCCCACTAATGAGCTTTCCAAAAAAACAGTTATATTCACAGCATGAGAAAGCCCATCTAGAATAACATCTTTAAGAGGCACAAGAATTCCAGGTCAACAAACTGATGAAGAGAACTGAATGCCATTTCTAAGCAGCTTACATTAGAGCAAGATTGTTGAGAGGATTAATCTGTCCTCTTACTCCACGCATATTAAAGTTCTGTCATCCCTCTGATGCAGAGTTGTTCAAGTACGGACTTGACAACAATAAGTAAATTTAAATGGTGACCTGATACACTAATGTTTCTGTAACTATATGTGACTGCAACTGGTTTTGTGAAACTGTGCTTTTAAAAAAGAAACACACACACACTCCAGAGCCAGAACTGAGAGGAGGAGGTACCTGAGGGAATTGTTTGGATGATAGGAATGTTCCGTGTCTTCAGTGTGGTAGTGGTTATGCATTGGTATATGTTTTTCAAAACTCATTAAACTTGGGGATTCCAGCCTACATTTTGTGAGGACACTTAAGCAACCCAAGGAGGAGGTCTACATGGTTAGGAACAGAGGCCAGTTCCTAACAGCCAACAGCCAGCAAGTAACTGAGGCTTTCTGCAGAGAGCCAAGTGAGTGAGCCATCTTAGATGCCAACCCTCTTGCCCCACTCTAGCCTTCAGATTACTCTAGACCCAGGCTGACAATTTAATTACAACTTGTAAGAACATTGTAAGAGTTATTTAAGATGGTGGAGTATAAGGATGTGAGCTCATCTTCTCCTGTGAGAACTCCAAAATTACAACTCACTGCTGAAGAACCATTAACAGGAGAAGGTTGGATCCCACCAAAAAAATATACCCATGTCCAAAGGCAAAGGAGAAGCCTCAGCAAGATGATAGGAGGGGGAAAATTGCATTTAGAATCAAACCCCATACACACCAGAGATATTCAGAGGGCTCAAACAAAACCTTGTGTGCACCAGGAGACTCCACAGAGACTGAGCCAGACCTGCCTTTGAGTGTTTGAGTGTCTCCTTTGGAGATACGGGTCAGCAGTGGCCTGCCTCAGGGGCAGGGGCTCTGGTGAGGCAGACCTGGGAATGCCATAAGCCCTCTTGGAGAAGTTGCCATTAACCCCACCATAGAGCCACCAGAACTTCCACAGGACTGGGGAAACAGACTCTTGGAGGGCACAAACAAAACCAGGTGTGTACCAGGACCCAGGAGAAAGAAGCAGTGACCCTACAAGAGACTGACCCAAACTTGCTCATGAGTGTCCAGGAGCCTGCGGCAGAAGCATGGGTCGGTGGTGACCTGGTACAGGGTCAGGGGCGCTGAGTGTGGCAATTTGAAGGAGGTCGCCATTATCTTCATTACCTCCACCATAGTTTGGCCTCAGGTCAAACAACAGGGAGGTAACACAGTCCTGCCCATCAACAGCAAATTGAATTAAAGATTTACTGAGCAAGGCCCTGCCCACCAGAAAAAGATCCAGTTTCCCACTCAGTCTCTCCCATCAGGAAGTTTCCATAAGCCTCTTATCCTTCTCCATCAGAGGGTAGACAGAATGAAAACCATAGTCATAGAAAACTAATCAAACTGATCACATGGACCACAGCCTTGTCTAACTCAATGAAACCATGAGCCATGCCGTATAAAGCCACCCTATACAGATGAGTCATGGTGGAGAGTTCTAACAAAACGTGGTCCACTGGAGAAGGGAATGGCAAACCACTTCAGTATTCTTGCCTTGAGAACCCCATGAATGGTATGAAAAGGCAAAAAGATAGGACACTGAAAGATGAACTCCCCAGGTCGGTAGGTGCCCAATATGCTACTGGAGAACAGTGGAGAAATAACTCCAGAAAGGATGAAGAGATGGAGCCAAAGCAAAAACAATACCCAGTTATGGATGTGACTGGTGATAGAAGCAAAGTCCGATATTGTAAAGAACAATATTGCATAGTAATCTGAAATGTTAGGTCCATGAATCAAGGCAAATTGGAAGTGATCAAACAGGAGGTGGCAAGAGTGAACATTGACATTTTAGGAATCAGTGAACTAAAATGGACTGGAATGGGTGAATTTAACTCAGATGACCATTGTATCTACTACTGCAGGCAGGAATCCCTTAGAAGAAATAGAGTAGCCATCATAGTCAACAAAAGAGTCTGAAATGCAGTACCTGGATGCAATCTCAAAAATGACAGAATGATCTCTCTTCATTTCAAAGGCAAACCATTCACTGTCTCAGTAATCCAAGTCTATGCCCCAACCAGTAATGCTGAAGAAGCTGAAGTTGAATGGTTCTATGAAGACCTACAAGACCTTCTAGAACTTCTAGACTTCTAGAAAAAAAGAAGTCCTTTTCATTGTAGGGGACTGGAATGCAAAAGGAGGAAGTCAAGAGATACCTGGAATAACAGGCAAATTTAGCCTTGGAGTACAGAATGAAGCAGGTCAAAGGCTAACGGAGGTTTGCCAAGAGAACACACCGGTCATAGCAAACAACTCCTCTTCCAACAAGACAAGAGGAGCCTCTACATATGGACATCACTGGATGGTCAACACTGAAATCAGATTGATTATATTCTTTGCAGCCCAAAATGGAGAACCTCTATACAGTCAGCAAAAATAAGACCAGGAGCTGACTGTGGCTCACATCATGAACTTCTTATTACCATTTCAGACTGAAATTGAAGAAAGTAGGGAAAACCACTAGACCATTCAGGTATGACCTAAATCAAATCCCTTATGATTATAGAGTGAAAATGACAAGTAAATTCAAGTGATGAGATCTGATAGACAGAGTCCCTGAAGAATTATGGATGGAAGTTCATGACTGTACAGGAGCCAGTGATTAAGATCATCCCCGAAAAGAAAAAATGCAAAAAGACAAAATGGTTGTCTGAGGAGACCTTACAAATACCTGAGAAAAAAAGAGAAGCAAAAGGCAAAGGAGAAAAGGAAAGTATACCCATTTGAATGCAGAGTTCCAAAGAATAGCAAGGAGAGATAAGAAGCCTTCCTCAATGATCAATGCAAAGAAATAGAAGAAAACAACAGAATGGGAAAGATGAGAGATCTCTTTAAAAAAATTTGAGATACCAAGGGAACATTTCATGCAAAGATGGGCACAATAAAGGACAGAAATGGTATGGACCTAAAAGAAGCAGAATAGAAGAGGTGGCAAGAATACGCAGAAGAACTATACAAAAAGGATGTTTATAACCCAGATAACCATGATGGTGTGATCACTAACCTAGAGCCATACATCTTGGAATGTGAAGTCAAGTGGGCCTTAGGAAGCATCACTACGAACAAAGCTAGTGGAGGTGATGGAATTCCAGTTGAGTTATGTCAAGTCCTGAAAGATGATGCTGTGATAGTGCTGCACTCAATATGCCAGCAAATTTGGAAAACTCAGCAGTGGCCACAGGACTGAAAAGGTCAGTTTTTGTTCTAATCCCTAAGAAAGGCAATGCCAAAGAATGCTCAAACTACCGCACAATTGCACTCATCTCACACGCTAGCAAAATAATGCTCAAAATTCTCCAACCCAGGCTTCAGCAATATGTGAACCGTGAACTTCCAGATGTTCAAGCTGGATTTAGAAAAGGCAGATGAGCCAGAGATCAAATTGCCAACATCCGCTGGATCATGGAAAAAGCAAGAGAGTTCCAGAAAAACATCTATTTCTGCTTTATTGACTATGCCAAAGCCTTTGACTGTGTGGATCACAAGAAACTGTCAAAAATTCTTTAAGAAATGGGAATACCAGACCACCTGACCTCCCTCTTGAGAAACCTATATGCAGGTCAGGAAGCAACAGTTAGAACTGGACATGGAACAACAGACTGGTTCCAAATAGGAAAAGGAGTACGTCAAGGCTGTATACTGTCACCCTGCTTATTTAACATCTATGCAGAGTACATCATGAGAAACTCTGGGCTGGAAGAAGCACAAGCTGGAATCAAGATTGCTGGGAGAAATATCAATAACCTTAGATATGCAGATGACACCACCCTTATGGCAGAAAGCGAAGAATAACTAAAGAGCCTCTTGAAGAAAGTGAAAGAGGAAAGTGAAAAAACTGGCTTAAAATTCAACACTCAGAAAACTAAGATCATGGTATCTGGTCCCATCACTTCGTGGCAAATAGACGGGGAAACAATGGAAACAGTAAGATGCTTTATTTTGGGGGGCTCTAAAATCACTGCAGATGGTGACTACAGCCATGAAATTAAAAGACGCTTGCTCCTTGGAAGGAAACTTATGGCCAACCTAGATAGCATATTAAAAAGCAGAGATATTACTTCATTGATAAAGGTCCATCTAGTCAAAGCTATGGTTTTTCCAGTAGTCATGTATGGATTTGAGAGTTGGACTATAAAGAAAGCTGAGCACTGAAGAATTGAAGCTTTTGAATTGTGGTGTTGGAGAAGACTCTTGAGAGTCTCTTGGACTGCAAGGAGATCCAACCAATCCATCCTAAAGGAAATTAGCTCTGAATATTCCTTGGAAGAACTGATGCTGAAGCTGAAGCTCCAGTACTTTGGCCACCTGATGAGAAGAACTGACTCATTGGAAAAGACCCTGATCCTGGGAAAGATTGAATGCAGGAGGAGAAGGGGACAACAGAGGGTGAGATGGTTGGATGGCATCCTGGACTCGATGAACTTGAGTTTGACTTAAGTCCAGGAGTTGATGATGGACAGGGAAGCCTCGTGTGCTGCACCCTATGGGGTCACAAAGAGTCAGACATGACTGAGTCACTGAACTGAGCTGTAAGAACATTGGAACCAAAACACCCAAAGAAGCCACTCCCAAGGTTCTAGACATTGATAATAAATCTTTTTTTTTCTTAAGCCAAAAACAAACCAAAAAACTCTTAAGCTCTAAGGGATTCCCTGGTGGCTCAGATGGTAAAGAATCTGCCTGCAATGCAGGAGACCTGGGTTAGATCCCTTGATCAGAAAGATACCCTGGAGAGAGGATTCTTGCCTGGAGAATTCCATGGAGAGAGAATCCTGGCAAGCCACAGTCCGTGGAGTCACAGAGTCGGAGACAACTGAGCAACTAACAGGTTCCCAGGTAGTGCTGTGGTAAGGAACCTGTCTGCCAGCGCAGGAGGCGTAAGAGCTGTGGGTTTGATCCCTGGGTCCAATGGAGAAGGAAATGGCTGCCTACTCTAGTATTCTTGCCTGGAGAATCCCATGGATAGAGGAGCCTGGGAAGCTACAGTCAATAGTGTCACAAAGAGTCAGACAGACTGAAGTGGCTTAGCACACAGCACACATATGCTTTAAGTGGGTGTACTTTGTTTTTTTGTATTTAAATTATACCTTGGTAAAGTAAATTTTAAAAAGAAGCTTGTTTGAGGGTCTTCAGCTAAGATAATATGTGAAATGACATTGTAAATTATAAATTTGTATCCAAATATGTTGTTATTGCTCTTTAAGTACTACCAAAGAGGCCTTTACATTATAGATAGGGCCACTAGTAATCTGAACTCCTTTTCATCAGGAGACTATTTATTCTTGACCAGTATACATTTAGGGTAAATATTAAGTAGATAACCACTCTAAGAATATGTCTAACTAACTTTCTCAATAGAAGGGTGGGGACTTCTGAACCCTTCGCTTAGGGACCCAGGATTTAAATATGCTTGACATTTTTCAAAATAGAAATGAAGGTAGTATGGTGTTATAATATATTGAATAATAAGTTTTAGACTTAATATCAGGAAACCTAGGGTTTAGTCTCCACTCAGGCACTAATTCACAAACAGTCATGGAGAAACTTTTCAAACTTCCCTGGATCCCAATTCTCTCCTTTCTCAACATTAAGTTGTTGGACTAGATGATCTTACCATGCTTAAAAATCTGATTCTATAAATTAGGAAACATTAAAAGATGATGAGAATAGAGTATGTAGCATTAAAAAGATGCTTCTATTTCTTATTTCATATGATGATGTTGGATGCCATGAACCTTCAAAGATAGTTCAGAGTGATACTTTTCTAAATTCCTGGTTTTTGAAAAGTATTTAAAAGAGAAGATTTCAATTTAGCAACCTGAAAGTGTAGGCTTTATTGGAGCATTGGAGCACTGTGGTGCAAAAAAAGAAAATGTCTGTTTTTACACATTTGTCTTAAACATCTTGTTTCCCTTTTCAGTCATTAAAATCTTTTCAGTTCCAAAATTCAGAAATAATCTGAATTTTTCCCTTTTATTACCAGATTTTTAGTCATGGAAAAGGGATACGTGTACCATGGTTAGGAAGTCATTTCATTAGTCTTCAAATAGAGAATTTAAAATCAATGGTTTTAAACTTTTGCAGATGTTTTTATTCCTAGGTCTTGCATATCATATCAGAAAACTAGTTTGCTCTGTAAATTAGTTACATAAGTGTAGTAGTCAGTGATCAACACACATAAATGTTATTTTAAAGTGTGTTATTCAAGCTTCCCCAGCGGCTCAGATGGTAAAGAATCTGCATGCAATGCAGGAGACCTGGGTTTGATCCAGTCACATTCAGTGCAGCAGTCAGTGATCAACACACATACATGTTATTTTAAAATAGAGCTCATTAATTTTCTAATTGTGCTTTTTTTTGTTTAATCTCAACTTTGTCACTTACCAACTGGATACAAGTTATTCAAACTTTCTGAATCTGGTTTCTTTTGTTTTTATTTTTTTATTTATTTTTTAATTTTATTATTTAACTTTACAATATTGTATTGGTTTTGCCATATATAAATGGAGTAATAATACCTGTCTCATCAAATTGTTGATTAGTCAAGGATTTAGCAAGCGTAGCAAAAGTACCTGGTCGTAGGAACTTATTTTCTTTTGTTCCCTGAGGTTGACCTAACAGTTGAATTATTATTATTTTTTGTGGCCACATGATGAATTAGTGACAGGGAAAAAAGATTAATTTTATCCCTTAAGTTCCATCTTCTCCATCTGCATATGCTTTGGCTTGATGAGTGACTATTTTTTCATTTTTGTACTTTGCTGGCTCTGAAGTTTTCAAACATGGATTTTAAGTATTCGGATATTTTCATAAGTATAAAATTTTAAACTTTCACTAGTTCACAAACCATTTCAATTTACTTTAGCATTACATAGTGACTAAATATAGAAATATTTAATGAAGATGTGATGTGGTGCTTTGTGGCCAGACAGTAGTGGATTTGAATCCTCACTAGTAAACATGTGAACTTGGACTATTTGTTTAACCTGTGAGCCTAAATTTTCTAAGACATTAAATGGTGATGATGATTAAGTGCTTAGTTTTGTACCTGGAACATATTAAACACTCAAAAAATACTAATTATAAGCCATCAGTTCCATGGACTATATAGTCCTTGGAGTTGCAAAGAGTCAGACATGACTGAGAGACTTTCACTCTCATCATCATCCTTAGATGACAATTTAATTTATATATGGGTTGAATCCTATATGGGTTATTAAGTTAGCTGACTATTAGTGATTTCTGATTCTAACCAGAGTTTCAAATTTGTGTGAATAATGAACTTATTACCGTTATTCAAAAGTACACACTTTGTTGATGGTGGATCAATGGTAGTATCTTTACTGAAGATGCCATGTTACATGGAAATTTGAAGCAATGTTTATTTTGCTGAGATTTTTGACCAGCAAATTTACCAAGTTATCATTATTGTTGTGTCATGCCAGACTGACTCTCATGGGTTTCCCTGGTGGCTTAGATGGTAAAGAATCCACTTGCAATGCAGGAGACCCAAATTCGATCCCTGGAGAAGATTGAACCTTCCTAGGTCAGGAAGATCCCTGGAGGAGGGCATGTCAACCCACTCCAGTATTCTTGCCTGGAGAATCCCCATGGACAGGGGAGCCTGATGGGCTATAGCCCATGGAGTTGCAGGGAGTCGGACATGACTGAGCAACTAACACACATACAGACTGTCTTCGTGGAAAGTTTAACATATTAAAAGTACATTTCTTTACCTTCTACGGAACTTACCACAGCAGTAAGCACATTGTAGGCAGTATGCAAATATTAATTTGTTAATATTAACAATTAAGTTAGTAAGTTGGGAGAATTTAAAATGTATAGCATTCTTAACTTAAAATACAAATGAACCCTGAAAGTTAACAGAGGAAGAAATTAATTCACAATTATTAAAAATTCTTTTTCATCATATCTTAATTGTTATGCATTCTGAAAATGGGATTCATATCAGAAGAACTATTACCTTGTCTCTGCCTCAGCTCAGAGGGCATAGGAATTTCTGTACATCTCTATTTTCTTTTGCAGTTTCATTTTTTATTCTTTGTACTCATTAATCTCTTTAAAATGAATTTTTTTCTTATTACTGCAATAAAATACATCACCCCCATATCACCAAAAAAAAAATCCTTCAGGTAATACAAAGAAAAAAAATTAAAATTACCCATAGTTCTACTCCCCAGCAATACTCACTGTGAATATTTGTACTCTATGGGCTCTATTTTTTTAATGTATTTGCATACATGCTTACATGTTTATATACATATACATAGACACACACACACATAAATTTATGTATGTGCTCAGTTGTGTCTGACTCTTTGCAACCCCGTGGACTGTAGCCTCCTAGGCTTCTCTGTCCATGGGATTTTTCAGACGAGAACACTGGAGTGGGTTGCCATTTCCTCCTCCAAGAGGATCTTCCTGACTCAGGGATCAAACCCACCTCTTTTGTGCCTCCTGCATTGCAGGTGGATTCTTTACCCACTGAACCACTGGGGAAGCCCAGAGCAGGAAAGTATATCTGTAGGTAAACCAAATGACTATTACCTACATTTCACTGTTGGGAAGTATTTCCCTAAGTACTCTTCCAAAGCCCAAAAATCAAAGGTTACAGAGTCATCTTATCTTAGTCTTTAATATAGCATTTGCTGAAAGTAAGAAACAGGCTTAGAATAGAAACCCTAAATCTAAAAAAGACTAAGGAAGACCACCAAAATGAAACAGTTTACTTCCCAGTATTGCTTTTAAAAGCCTAGTTGACAGCCTTACTTACATGTTTTCTAGAGACATCACAGTAAATAAATGTTCAAAGACATAGATATGAAATATGAATGTATCTTACATTATAAGCATACAGGTTTCTCCCTCCTCCTTTTTGCCCTATTTTTCTTCTCGCTAATGATCTAAAATCCAAAGAGTTTACTTATTCTTCTGGCACTGAGGAAGAGGAATCTGATCCTCACCACCTCTGGTTGAAGTGTCTTATCCCAACTGGTCTCTGGGCATAATAAGCCTCTTCTGTCTATATTACCTACTATAAGTTATTCATGACCAATATAATTCTTGATTTATTCTCTTATTCAGAGTCCAAGTCTGTTGCTTATTGGCTGTACAAAGCTTCTTCTCTGTGTGTCAGTTCTCTCATCTTTAAAATAGGAGAATATAATTTATCTTATAGGATTGTGAGGATCAAGTTCATTCCCTGTAAATTACTTAAACAGCATTTAGTACCTAATATCTGCTTTATTATAGTCATCATCAGGCTTCCCTGGTGACTCAGATGGTAAAGTGTCTGCCTGCAATGTAGGAGACCCAGGTTCAATCCCTGGGTTGAGAAGATCCCCTGGAGAAGGTAATGGCAACCCACTCCAGTACTCTTGCTGGAAATTCCATGGATGGAGGAGCCTGGTAGGCTACAGTCCATGGGATCGCGAAGAGTTGGACACAACTGAGCAACTTCATTTTATAGTCATCATCATGTTATCAAGGGCAGAGTATAGTGATTGGAGAGCTCAGCTATTCCCTGCTAATTTGGCCCCTTCTGTACTTCTCAGTTTGGGGCTGCCATTATTGATCTATGCCTTTTGGCTCTTTGCCTCCCTGCTAAGTTGTGCTAAGTCACTTCAGTCCTGTCCTACTCTTTATGACCCTGTGGACTATAACCCACCAGGCTCCTCTCTCCATGGGATTCTCCAGGCAAGAATACTGGATTGGGTTGCCATGCCCTTCTCCAGGGAATCTTCCTGACCCAGGAATTGAACCTGAGTCTCTTATGTCTCCTGCATTGGCAGGAAGATTCTTGACCACTAGCATCAACTAGGAAGCCCCAAAAGTATTAGTTGCTTCAGTCATGTCTGACTCTTTGCAACTCCATGGACAGTCAACCACCAGGCTCCTCTGTCCACGGAATTCTCCAAGCAAGAATACTGGAGTGGGCAGCCATTCCCTTCTCCAGAGGATCTTCCTGACCCAGGGATCAAACCCAGGTCTCCCGCATTGCAGGCGGATTCTTTACTGTCTGAGCTGTAGGTAAGTGTCATTTGGCTCATTGCTTCTGTTTTACTCCTGGCAAGTACTCTGACTTCAACCTCAACTGTCTTTCATGCCACAGGGATAGGAGTAGCAGAACACTGAGGAACTTTTCTGGATCATTTCTACACTTTGATGGAAATAAGGGAAACCTGGAGTGAGTTTGGGGTGTTATTTCAGGCTTCTTTTGTCATTTTTTTGTGACTCTTTCACCAAGCTTCCTCAGTGTTAGCTTTTTTCTCCTCTATTTCATCAGAGGAAACTTCAGTTTCATTCTCTGAATCTTCCTTGTTTAGTAACCTTGATTCACTTATTTCTCCTCTGTAATCCTTTGGTAAGTGTTTTAAGGACTTTGAAAGCCAGATCTAAGGAGTAGGGAGATAGATGTATAGGTAAACAAGACTACATTTCATTGATATTTTTATCCAGTCATCCTTCCAAGACCTAGAAGTCTAAAGTTAGAGAATTGTCTTATCTTAGTCTTTAGTATAACGTTTTTCTCAAACCAAGAAAAGGCTTAGGTTAGCCGCTATTTCCTACCTTGCCATAAGGTGGTCATTAATAGATACATCCTCAGAGCTTGAGGTTCTGATCTTAAAATCAGGACCTTTAGGAATTAAAACAAAACCAGTTTTCTCTTTAAATGTGAATCTAAATCTTAGAAATAAAAGCCATACATAGAGATCCTGTCTTGGAGTTCTAAGCCAAGCATTTAGCTCTCTTATTTTAGGCTTTATTTGCTGTTTTTACTGAGAGTAATATTTATATATATTTATGAATCAAGAGAAATGGGTAAAAGAAGAACAATACAGAGTGGAAAGAACAACCTTTAAAGTATCTAAAAACTTCTCATTACATTTGTGTTTGGAACAGGATACTTTCACTGTACCGAGGATATGCAACTGTAGAATAATTACAAGCATATATCTTTTTAAGAACTTTTGCCTTCCCACCTTTTTTGAGTCACATCTTCTATAACTTATTGAATATATAGTCAGACGGTATTTCAGCTTTATTTTTGGCTATTTAACAAACTGATTCTTCAGTTCAGTTCAGTTCAATCACTCAGTCGTGTCCGACTCTTTGCAACCCCATGAATTGCAGCACACCAGGCCTCCCTGTCCATCACCAACTCCCGG
>NW_011495045.1:6978588-6981396 GCF_000754665.1 Bison bison bison | reverse complement strand
GCATGTCTCATGATGTATTCTGCATATAAGTTAAATAAGCATGGTGACAATATACAGCCTTGACGAACTCCTTTTCCTATTTGGAACCAGTCTGTTGTTCCATGTCCAGTTCTAACTGTTGCTTCCTGACCTGCATACAGGTTTCTCAAGAGGCAGGTCAGGTGGTCTGGTATTCCCATCTCTTTCAGAATTTTCCACAGTTTATTGTGATCCACACAGTCAAAGGCTTTGGCATAGTTAATAAAGCAGAAATAGATGTTTTTCTGGAACTCTCTTCCTTTTTCCATGATCCCTTACATAGCTGTAATATTCATCAGTCTTTACTATAAATAAGTTACTTTTTCATTCCATCACTTTAGGACTTGAAAATTATAGGCTGTATTAATTAATTAATGAAAACAGAGGACCAGTGTGTGATAATAGCAACAGAAACAAGTAATAGATGGTCAGCTCACTTTGTTATCTATATCAGTCCAGGGGATTGCATCTTTTCTTCATGCATTGTTGGTGGTGGTGGTGGCTTAGTTGCCAAGTCATGTCCAACTTGTGCAGCCCCATGCACTGTATGTAGCCTGCCAGGCTCCTTTGCCCATGGGATTTCCCAGGCAAGATTACTGGAGTGGGTTGCAGTCCCTTTCCAGGGGATCTTTCCAGCTTTAGGAATCCAACCCAGATCTCCTGAATTACAAGCAGATTCTTCACTGACTGAGCTACAAGGGAAGCCCTCATGCCTTGGTGCCTATTTTTAAGGGTGATGGCATTTCTGGGCTTTCCAGATGGTGCTAGTGGTAAAGGACCCACCTGCCAGTGTAGGAGACATAAGAGACACAGGATCAGTCCCTGGGTCAGGAAGATCCCCTGGAGGAGGACAAGGCAACTCAAGTGCTCAGATAGCAGCAACAATATATGTTATTTAGGTATATAGTTGGTTTACATTGTTAGAATCAGGTATACAATAGTCACTCAAAATTTTTATGGATTATACTCTTATTTATAGTAATAAAAATAGTGGCTATATTCCCTATGCTGTTCAAGATATCATCGTAATTTATTTCTTTAAGACATAGTAAAACAGTACTATGTACTACCTCTTTACCACTACCCCTGTATCGCCCCTCTCCACTTTACCTCTCCTCATGGGAACCACATGTCTGTTCTCTGTATCTGAGTTTGTTTCTTGCTGTATTCTCTAGTTTGTTTTATTTTTTAGATTCCACATGTAAATGGTAACATGCAGTATTTGTCTTTCTCTGTCTGACCTATTTCACTAAGCACAATACCCTCCGCGCTGTGCTTAGTCACTCAGTCATGTCTGACTCTGTGCGACCCCATGGATTGTAGCCTGCTAGGCTCCTCTGTCCATGGGGATTCTCCAGGTAAGAATACTGAAGTGGGTTGCCATGCCCTCCTCCAGGGGATCTTCCCAACTCAGAGATCGAACCCAGGTCTCATGAACTGTGGGCATATTCTTTACCATCTGAGCCACCAGAGAAACACAATACCCTCCAACTCCATCCACATCATTGCAAATGTCGAAATTTTATTCTTTTTTATTGCTGGGTAATATTCCACTGTGTGTGTGTACACCACATCTTCTTTATTCATTCATCTGTTGATGGACACTTAAATTGCTTTCATGTCTTGTCTGTTGTAAATAATGCTGCTATTAGCATTGAGGTACATGTATCTTTTTGAATTAGTGTTTTCATTTTTCTCAGATATATACCCAGGATTGGAATTGCTGGATCATATGGCACTTCTGTAATATTTTTAGGTTTTGAGGACACCTGCATACTGTTTTATATAGTGGCTGAACCAATTTATATTCCCACTAACATGTGGTTCCCTTTTCTCCACATATTTACCAACATTTTTTTTTGTAGTCTTTCTGATGACAGCCATTTTGACAGGTATAAGGTGATATCTCATTGGCAATGACAATAATAGTAATAATTAGAGGCAGCTGATATTTATATGATTCTTATACATTTTTGTCATTTTATAAGACTTTTACATATATATTGATCCGGTGGCTGGGAGGACCAACCCCACGTCCTAGGAGCCATGGCTGCATGGGTGCAGGAGGGCCTAGAGGAGCTATCCCATGTTGAAGGTCAGGAAGGGCGGTGGTGAGGAGATACCCCTCATCCAAGGTAAGGAGCAATGGCTGTGCTTTGCTGGAGCAGCTGTGAAGAGATACCCCACGCCCAAGGTAAGAGAAACCCAAGTAAGACGGTAGGTGTTGCAAGAGGGCATCAGAGGGCAAACACACTGAAACCATACTCACAGAAAACTAGTCAATCTAATCACACTAGGACCACAGCCTTGTCTAACTCAATGAAACTAAGCCATGCCAGTGGGGCAACCCAAGATGGGTGGGTCATGGTGGAGAGATCTGACAGAATGTGGTCCACTGGAGAAGGGAATGACAAACCACTTCAGTATTCTTGCCTTGAGAACCACATGAACAGTATGAAAAGGCAAAATGATAGGATACTGAAAGAGAAACTCCCCAGGTCAGTAGGTGCCCAATATGCTACTGGAGATCAGTGGAGAAATAACTCCAGAAACAATGAAGGGATGGAGCCAAAGCAAAAAGAATACCCAGCTGTGGATGTGACTGGTGATAGAAGCAAGGTCCGATGCTGTAAAGAGCAATATTACATAGGAACCTGGAATGTCAGGCCCATGAATCAAGGCAAATTGGAGGTGGTCAAACAAGACATGGCAAGAGTGAATTCTAGGAATCAGCAAACTGAAATGGACTGGAATGGGTGAATTTAACTCAGATGACCATTATATCTACTA
>NW_011495045.1:6977877-6978488 GCF_000754665.1 Bison bison bison | reverse complement strand
GCAGGAATCCCTCAGAAGAAATGGAGTAGCCATCATGGTCAACAAAAGAGTCTGAAATGCAGTACTTGGATGCAATCTCAAAAACGACAGAATGATCTCTGTTCGTTTCCAAGGCAAACCATTCAATATCACAGTAATCCAAGTCTATGCCCCAACCTAACGCTGAAGAAGCTGAAGTTGAACGATTCTATAAAGACCTACAAGAACTTTTAGAACTAACACCCAAAAAAGATGTCCTTTTCATTACAGGGGACTGGAATGCAAAAGTAGGAAGACAAGAAACACCTGGAGTAACAGGCAAATTTGGCCTTGGAATACGGAATGAAGCAGGGCAAAGACTAATAGAATTTTGCCAAGAAAATGCATTGGTCATAGCAAACACCCTCTTCCAAGAACACAAGAGAAGACTCTATACATGGACATCACCAGTAGGTCAACACTGAAATCAGATTGATTTTATTCTTCGCAGCCGAAGATGGAGAAGCTCTATACAGTCAGCAAAAACAAGACCAGGAGCTGACTGTGGCTCAGACCATGAACACCTTATTGCCAAATTCAGACTTAAATTGAAGAAAGTAGGGAAAACCACCAGACCATTCAGGTATGACCTA
>NW_011495045.1:6976953-6977383 GCF_000754665.1 Bison bison bison | reverse complement strand
GAAATGGTATGGACCTAACAGAAGCAGAAGATATTAAGAAGAGATGGCAAGAATACACAGAAGAACTGTATGAAAAAGATCTTCACGACCCAGATAATCACGATGGTGTGATCACTGACCTAGAGCCAGACATCCTGGAATGTGAAGTCAAGTGGGCCTTAGAAAGCATCCTACGAACAAAGCTAGTGGAGGTGATGGAATTCCAGTTGAGCTATTCCAAATCCTGAAAGATGATGCTGTGAAAGTGCTGCACTCAATATGTCAGCAAATTTGGAAAACTCAGCAGTGGCCACAGGACTGGAAAAGGTCAGTTTTCATTCCAATCCCAAAGAAAGGTAATGCCAAAGAATGCTCAAACTACCACACAATTGCACTCATCTCACATGCTAGTAAAGTAATGCTCAAAATTTTCCAAGCCAGGCTTCAGCAA
>NW_011495045.1:6971432-6976313 GCF_000754665.1 Bison bison bison | reverse complement strand
AGATCATGGCATCCGGTCCCATCACTTCATGGGAAATAGATGGGGAAACAGTGTCAGACTTTATTTTTGGGGGCTCCAAAATCACTGCAGATGGTGACTGCAGCCATGAAATTAAAAGATGCTTGCTCCTTGGAAGGAAAGTTATGACCAACCTAGATAGCACATTCAAAAGCAGAGACATTACTTTGCCAACAAAGGTCCGTCTAGTCAAGGCTATGGTTTTTCCAGTGGTCATGTATGGATGTGAGAGTTGGACTGTGAAGAAGGCTGAGCGCCGAAGAATTGATGCTTTTGAACTGTGGTGTTGGAGAAGACTCTTGAGAGTCCCCTGGACTTGCAAGGAGATCCAACCAGTCCATTCTGAAGGAGATCAGCCCTGGGATTTCTTTGGAAGGAATGATGCTAAAGCTGAAACTCCAGTACTTTGGCCACCTCATGCGAAGAGTTGACTCACTGGAAAAGACTCTGATGCTGGGAGGGATTGGGGGCAAGAGGAGAAGGGGACGACAGAGGATGAGATGGCTGGATGGCATCACTGACTCGATGGACATGAGTCTGGTTGAACTCCGATAGTTGGTGATGGACAGGGAGGCCTGGCGTGCTGCGATTCATGGGGTCGCAGAGAGTCGGACACAACTCAGCGACTGATCTGATCTGATCTGATCTGATACATTTTGGTCATTTTATAAGACTTTCATATATATATTGATTCATTCATTCTTCACAACAATCTATGGGATAGATTTGTTAATACTCTTTTACAGTTGAGGAATTGATGCCCAAAAGCTGAATGACTTTCCCAGGGTCTAATTACTAATAAATAACTGGCAGAACTAAGATATATATAAGGTATCTGGATTCAGAACCTAACTCTTAACTACTTAGCTACACCATTTGTTTATTGGTTATGATGTTGAATGAATGAAGCCCACATGTGCATTGACATTATGAAAACATCGTCAGAGGTTTGATTAAAGTGCATTATATAAAACAACTTAAATTACTTTAGAAACGTAAATTTTTATATCTTCTAAAAATCTGAGCAAAAGAGACACTGATGTATAGAACAGTCTTATGGACTCTGTGGGAGAGGGAGAGGGTGGGAAGATATGGGAGAATGGCTTTGAAACATGTAAAATTTCATGTAAGAAACGAGTTGCCAGTCCAGGTTCGATGCACGATACTGGATGCTTGGGGCTAGTGCACTGGGATGACCCAGAGGGATGGTATGGGGAGGGAGGAGGGAGGAGGGTTCAGGATGGGGAACACATGTATACCTGTGGCGGATTCATTTTGATATTTGGCAAAACTAATACAATTATGTAAAGTTTAAAAATAAAATAAAATTTAAAAATAAGTAAATAAATAAAAATCTGAGAATTACTTTTTTATAAAATAATTATTTTCCCTCCTCTGGAATACTAGCTGCATGTCATCTAGAAATGATCTCTACAGAATGAATTTTATAGGTAACCTTCATTATACTTTGAGGGTGTGGCTATTTCCACTGTAAGAATATTCTAAATAGTTAGACTTTAGCAGATAAACTTTTTCTTTGACAGTATTCTTAAATGCTCTTTTATTTGCTGAAATTTGTTTGACATTAGAGAGATTTTGCAAATTTCTTATTAGCAGAGCCAAGCATGCTTCAAATAATTTAAAGAAAATAGAAATTGCCATTCTTAGAAACTGATGGTTTCAAAAGTAAATACTGTTATTGATACATTATTAGATTTTGCTGAGTAAAGCTGTTCCTGCACACAAACATCTTGGCCACCTGCAACTGTTTGTCAGTGGACTTTGAGAACACTAGTCGTAACTGTACACTTAGGAATGTGTGACAAGCTCACAGCCAGCTGTGCACATCCTGACTTCTTCCAGGTGTTAAAATAAATAGGACCATTTGGTTCACTTGTAACTCAACAAAAATATTTCATGATTCATTAACTTAAAAATCCATTTATAATTTTTTATTGGAGGGAGTAGATAATGTTATATTCATTTCAAATGAGAAAATACATCCCCAGAAATATTTGTGGTATCATTACTTGTATATTCAATGTTCTCTTCATAAAATGAAAAGAATCTTAATGTAACATTTGTGTAGTTTTTTTTTCACATTCTTTTCACAGGAAGACACTACTGAGCCACTTCTGCCTACAGGCATCAAAAAGAATTTTTAAAAATGAAAGAAAATATGTTTTTGTATTCAGTCCGAGTTCGCTTGCCTTGGCAGGACCCAGTTCAAGTTAGTCTCATATTAATTTTTATCTTTGATACATATAATATGTTTGATCATTACCTGATAATAACTACTCTTTATTGAATACCTGCTATTTGATGTTAGCTCAAGAGAACCACATGCCTAAATCTTTCTTGACTAAGACTACCCATTTTCATACGATTCCCGAGGGGAAATATGCACATGAGAGTCAACTGCAAAGTGGAAAAATCCAAATCCATCTGTTATTAGATTATCTTGTATCTGTATATTATTAGATTATCTTGTATCTGATACTCCAAACCTGAGGCTAGGGTACTCAGATAAACTGGAGTAGAAGATACGGCCCCTCTACCTCGAGGAAATAAACAAACTCGGGAAGAACAAAGAGGTGGGGTGAGCAAAAAGCAGAAAGAGCTGATAGAGCTCCTGTACCCCTGCCTCCCTCCCAGCACACACACTTTTATTTCCAGTCTGTTAACCCAGTCATTGCTAGTTTTCAGTCTTAAAATAAAGCAAAAGAGGGACTCTACCCCTTGGAAGGGAAGAATCTTCCCTGCTTTTTTCTGGAGAGGAGTATAAATTAACATAATTGGTCAGATTCCTGAACACTAATTAAGCCTTAACCTCTGGCAGACTTTCACTATGTTTTTAAAAAGAAATATGCTGATGCAGACAGCTTTTGAATTTTATTCAGTGAGACCTGTCATATGGCTAGCCAGAGGATATCAAGGTCAGGATAGTGAGGTTCCTGACCCCCCTTCAGTGGCTGATTCTTTGATATTTATTACTACTTTTAATAGAAGTATAGCAGGCCTACAGAGATGCCTTTTTTGATATCAGCCATAAGAAGTTATTAACTCCAACTCCTGACTAGATAAAAAATGTATGCCTTTTCTATTTTCTGTTCCAAATAATGCCCAGGTTTGCACTTCAGCCTATGTTAGATTTTAGAATACGACCCTGGTGTGTGGCCCAATCTTTGACCATTATTGTCTGGCCAGTGCTTTGAAATGCCCAAATTCTACCTCATGGGATTCAGAAGGAATAAAAAGTCAGGGAACAAATATGAATTCCTTCTCCTTCTAATCAGGTCCTCATACCAGTTGCAGCCTTATAAAGAAGAAGACAAGGGAGGGAGGGCCATACCCATGATCTTTGCACACACACACACCCCAGTATTTGTTCTGGAATATGACTAATCAGGTTAACAGTTATTCCCTGGCTAGGAAACATATACCAGCTCCCTCTCTTTCTCCTGGCCTGCCACACCTCATATAATCAATAGGTCAAAATCCTGATTTCACCTACCTCCTGGTGGATGGCATCATTACATCTTGTCAAGGTTCTTACATTTTAAAATGCTTTGTAACAAAGTATCATGCTCGAGTAGGCCATATTTAAAACTCTTTTGATACATACACAATGAAGTCTCATACAAATGGTTTGAACATTAATATTTTCATAGAAAATGTTACCAATCTAATGTAAACAATGAAAATTGCTGAAAACAGAATTAGAATACATGAATATGTAAATGTTACAAATATTAAATGTAGCAATTAAAGACACTACCTATTTTTTTCACTTTCAACATTTTTATAAAGGCAGAAGTGTAAGCAGGATTAATATTGGGGAAGAAACAGACTACTACAAGCAGGTAACATGATTTCTCACAAATGAAAAGTAATCAACTGAAAAACGTTTAGATCTGACCAGATCCAAGACACACATGTACTTTAAACTATTAATAGTAGTCACTTCTGGGAAGAGAAAAGAGATGTTAGTGTTGAGGCATAAGGGTGGACATTTACTTTTTATAATGTACTGTACATTGTTATGCACTTTGATACTGTTTGAACTTTTACAGTAAGCATGTATATGCAATTTTAAAACTAAACTGAATTCTTTACAGGAAAATCTATTTTTAAAAATTTAACACTGTATCATGTAAGATGCTTCACTGTAAATACTGGATATTTTTTACAGCATATAAGTTGGATCATTATAATACAGTGGTAGCAACCACATTTTACACTGCTTGGAAATAACCCAGATATGTTTCAGTGGGTGAATTGTTAAACAAACTTAACAGATCCATACCATACTATACTACTCAGCAATAAAAAGGAACTGTTGATACATACAACAACTTGGATAAATATCCAGGAAATTATACTGTGTGGCAAAAGAAATAGTTCCCAAAGGTTAAATACTGTATAATTGCATTTATATAACATTTAGGGCTCCCCAGGTGGCTCAGGGGTAAAGAAACCACCTGCAATACAGGAGATGTGGGTTTGATCCCTGGGTTGGGAGGGTCCCCTGGAGGAGGGCATGGCAGCCCACTCTAGTATCTTGCCTGGAGAATCCCATGAACACAGGAGCCTGGCAAACTATAGTCCATAGAGTCACAAAGGGTCAGGAACACCTGAAGCAACTGAGCACAAGCATATAACATTTTTAAATGACATTTTAGAAGTAGGGAACGAATTAGTGGTTGCCAGGAGTTAGGGGAAAACGAGTACGTCAAGGCTATATATTGTCACCCTGCTTATTTAACTTATATGCAGAGTACATCATGAGAAACGCTGGACTGGAAGAAACACAAGCTGGAATCAAGATTGCCGGGAGAAATATCAATAACCTCAGATATGCAG
>NW_011495045.1:6965215-6971032 GCF_000754665.1 Bison bison bison | reverse complement strand
AAGCTGAAACTCCAGTACTTTGGCCACGTCATGCGAAGAGTTGACTCATTGGAAAAGACTCTGATGCTGGGAGGGATTGGGGGCAGGAAGAGAAGGGGACGACAGAGGATGAGATGGCTGCATGATATCATTGACTCCATGGACGTGAGTCTGAGTGAACTCCGGGAGTTGGTGATGGACAGGGAGGCCTGACGTGCTGCAATTCATGGGGTCGCAAAGAGTCAGACACAACTGAGCGACTGAACTGAACTGAACTGAGGAGTTAGGGATGAGAGGGGGAAGGAGGAGGAAGATGAGAGTAGTTATAAAAGGGCAGCACTAAGAATTCTTGTGATAAAGGAACAGTTGTGTAGCTTGACTGTGGTGGTGTATACACAGACCTACACAAGTGATATACTGGGGAAATCTGTATAGATTAGTGGTTATATGTCTATATTTTGTTTTTGATATTGAATTATGGTTTTGTAAGATGTCACGTTTTTCCAGTGGTCATGTATGGATGTGAGAGTTGGACTGTGAAGAAAGCTGAGTGCCGAAGAATTGATGCTTTTGAACTGTGGTGTTGGAGAAGACTCTTGAGAGTCCCTTGGACTGCAAGGAGATCCAACCAGTCCATTCTAAAGGATATCGGTCCTGGGTGTTCTTTGGAAGGAATGATGCTAAAGCTGAAACTCCAGTACTAAGAGTTGACTCATTGGAAAAGACTCTGATGCTGGGAGGGATTGGGGGCAGGAGGAGAAGGGGACGACAGAGGATGAGATGGCTGGTTGGCATCACTGACTCGATGGACATGAGTCTGAGTGAACTCCGGGAGTTGGTGATGGACAGGGAGGCCTGGAGTGCTGCAATTCATGGGGTCGCAAAGAGTAGGACAAAACTGAGTAACTGAACTGAACTGAACCATTAGTGGAAATTGGGTAGACATAGGGGATCTGGCTGTGTTATTTCTTACATTTTCATGTGAATTATCTCAAAAAATTCACATAAAATGATGGATAGCTAAAAATTCCCCAGTAATTATGAAAAATACCACAGTTCAACTAGCTCAGATAAGCCCAAGCAACGTAAGTAAAGGAAATCTGTAAGTAGAGTGGTAAAGGACAACTTTGCAAACTTGCAAATTCATTAATTTGCAATTTCCCTCTCTTGCTTAGTAGTCAAGTACCAAGGACATGACTTTTCAACTACTCTATATTTTCCAATCTCCTGTATGGTCTGGTGTGACTTAATGCCTAATTTCTTGCGTGTATAATGTTTTCAGCTGGGAACCGTAAGGAATAAACGGGCTACCTCTGTTTTCCTTCCCTTTCGTGTAAACCAAAGCAAGAATATGCCTGAGACCTGGTTTTGACTGTTGGAATGTCATTGAAACAAGGTGGAAGGAAGCTGGGTTCCTGAGTAACACTGTGGATGAGAGCCCACGGATCAGCCTGGGGTAGGCAGTCTAGATAGTCCCTGTCATTTTGAATGATTTTTTTTGGGGGGGAGGGGGAGAGGTTGGTTGACTTTATTAATGAACCATAAGATGTCATTGAACAATTTCACAGAAGTGTTATTATCTAATGTATGTCTTAAAATGTCCCTTGACTGCTATTCATTCTTTTTTTTTTATTTTTTATTATTATAATTTTTTTTACTTTACAATATTGAACGATTTTGTTTTTAGTTTTCCTCATTACACATCTCGTGCTTCCCTAAACTGATAACACACTTAGACATTATCACAGTGTAACTGCAGAACACCAAAAAGAAAAGACAAAGCACTTTTTTTAAAGGAGCTACTGTCATTAACAGAAACCAACTTTTCTCCAAAGGTTACCACTATATTGAATTTTATATTTATCATCCCCATATTTCTCTGAATACTTTTATTAAATATGTATCCTTAGCAATATGGTATCTTGTTGCTTGTTTTTAACAATGGAGAAGGAAATGGCAACCCACTCTAGTATTCTTGCCTGGAGAATCCCGTGGACAACGGAGCCTGGTGGGCTCCAGTCCATGGGGTCGCAAAGAGTCGGACACAACTGAAATGACTTTAGCACATAAACGGTATCACTATGAATTTTTCTGCAACTTGCCTTTCTTGCTCAATGTTGTGTTTTATCACTATATTTAAGTTGAAACAACTGTTTCATTCACTTTCACTGCTGAGTAATATTCCATTGTGTTGATATACTGCTTCAATTTATTAATCTATTCTTTGTTGATAGTCTTTTAGGTTATCCACATGTTGCTATTTCAAACAATAGTTCTATGAATATTTTTCTACATATCTCTTATGTGAGAGTTTCTTTGAGTTTTGTGCTTATGAGTGGAAATACTGGTCATAAAATCTGCACATTTTCATAGGATACTGTCAAGTTACTTACCAAAATATTTATACCAATTTATACTCAGAGTGCCTGATGAACTACGGACGAAGGTTTGTGACATTGTACAGGAGACAGGGATCAAGACCATCCCCATGGAAAAGAAATGCAAAAAACCAAAATGGCTGTCTGGGGAGGCCTTACAAATAGCTGTGAAAAGAAGAGAGGCCAAAAGCAAAGGAGAAAAGGAAAGATATAAGCATCTGAATGCAGAGTTCCAAAGAATAGCAAGGAGAGATAAGAAAGCCTGCCTCAGCGATCAATGCAAAGAAATAGAGGAAAACAACAGAATGGCAAGACTAGAGATCTCTTCAAGAAAACTAGAGATACCAAGGGCACATTTCATGCAAAAATGGGCTCGATAAAGGACAGAAATAGTATGGACCTAACAGAACCAGAGTGGCAAGAATACACAGAAGAACTGTACAAAAAAATCTTCATGACCCAGATAATCATGATGGTGTGATCACTGACCTAGAGCCAGACATCCTGGACTGTGAAGTCAAGTGGGCCTTAGAAAGCATCACTACAAACAGAGCTAGTGGAGGTGATGGAATTCCACTTGAGCTATTTCAAATCCCGAAAGATGATGCTGTGAAAGTGCTGCACTCAATATGTCAGCAAATTTGGAAAACTCAGCAGTGGCCACAGGACTGGACAAGGTCAGTTTTCATTCCAATCTCAAAGAAAGGCAATGCCAAAGAATGCTCAAACTACCACACAATTGCACTCATCTCACATGCTAGTAAAGTAATGCTCAAAATTCTCCAAGCCAGGCTTCAGCAATACGTGAACTGTGAACTTCCAGATGTTCAAGCTGGTTTTAGAAAAGGCATGGGAATTAGAGATCAAATTGCCAACATCCGCTGGATCATGGAAAAAGCAAGAGAGTTCCAGGAAAGCATCTATTTCTGCTTTATTGACTATGCCAAAGCCTTTGACTGTGTGGATCACAATAAACTGTTGAAAATTCTTCAAGATATGGGAATACCAGGCCATCTGACCTGCCTCTTGAGAAACCTATATGCAGGTCAGGAAGCAACAGTTAGAACTGGACATGGAACAACAGACTGGTTCCAAATAGGAAAAGGAGTATGTCAAGGCTGTATATTGTCACCCTGCTTATTTAACTTATATGCAGAGTACATCATGAGAAACGCTGGGCTGGAAGAAGCACAAGCTGGAATCAAGATTGCCAGGAGAAATATCAATAACCTCAGATACGCAGATGACAGCACCTCTATGGCAGAAAGTGAAGAGGCACTAAAAAGCCTCTTGATCAAAGTGAAAGAGGAGAGTGAAGAAGTTGGCTTAAAGCTTAACATTCAGAAAATGAAGATCATGGCATCCGGTCCCAATCACTTCATGGCAAATAGATGGGGAAACAGTGGAAACAGTGTCAGACTTTATTTTTGGGGGCTCCAAAATCACTGCAGATGGTGATGGCAGCCATGAAATTAAAAGACACTTGCTCCTTGGAAGGAAAGTTATGACCAACCTAGATAACATATTCAAAAGCAGAGACACTACTTTGCCAACAAAGGTCCGTCTAGTCAAGGCTATAGTTTTTCCAGTGGTCACGTATGGATGTGAGAATTGGACTGTGAAGAAGGCTGAGCACTGAAGAATTGATGCTTTTGAACTGTGGTGTTGGAGAAGAATCCTGAGGGTCCCCTGGACTGCAAGGAGATCCAACCAGTCCATCCTAAAGGAGATCAGTCCTGGGTGTTCTTTGGAAGGAATGATGCTAAAGCTGAAACTCCAGTACTTTGGCCATCTCATGGGAAGAGTTGACTCATTGGAAAAGACTCTGATGCTGGGAGGAATTGTGGGCAGGTGGAGAAGGGGACAACAGAGGATGAGATTTGGGATGGCATCACCGACTCGATGGACATGAGTTTGAGTGAACTCTGGGAGTTGGTGATGGACAGGGAGGCTTGGCGTGCTGCAATTCATGGGGTCGCAAAGAGTCGGACACAACTGAGCAACTGAACTGAACTGAACTGATACTCATTAGCATACAAAAGTTTGTTTCTACACATCCTCAGTATTGTCAAATATTTAAAAATTTGTAATAATAAAAATGGAATTATATCTCCCTATGGCTCTAACTCTGAGAGTCCCTTGGACTGCAAGAAGATCCACCAGTCCATTCTGAAGGAGACCAGCCCTGGGATTTCTTTGGAAGGAATGATGCTAAAGCTGAAACTCCAGTACTTTGGCCACCTCTTGTGAAGAGTTGACTTTTTGGAAAAGGCTCTGATGCTGGGAGTGATTATGGACAGGAGGAGAAGGGGACGACAGAGGATGAGATTTGGAATGGCATCACTGACTCGATGGACATGAGTTTGAGTGAACTCTGGGAGTTGGTGATGGACAGGGAGGCCTGACGTGCTGTGATTCATGGGGTCACAAAGAGTCGGACACGACTGAGTGACTGAACTGAACTGATGACTCTAACTTGCATTTTCTTAATGAGGTTGATCACTTTTCATATATTTATTGGCCATTTAGTTTTCTCCCTTCGTGAATTGCCTTTCATTCTCCATTAGTTTTTACTACTCAAAAAATAGCCTGAGAGGCTAGTTCAGCTCAGTTCAGTCACTCAGTCATGTCCAACCCTTTGCAACCCCATGATCTGAAGCACACCAGGCTTCCTTGTCCATCACCAACTCCAAGAGTCCACCCAAACCCATGTCCATTGAGTCAGTAATGTCATCCAACCATCTCATCCTCTGTCATCCCCCTCTCCTCCTGCCCTCAAACCTTCCTAGCATCAGGGTCTTTTCAAATGAGTCAGCTCTTCACATCAGGTGGCCAAAATATTGGAATTTCAGCTTCAACATCAGTTCTTCCAACAAACACCCTGGACTGATCTGCTTTAGGATGGACTGGTTGGATCTCCTTGCAGTCCAAAGGACTCTCAAGAGTCTTCTCCAACACCACAGTTCAAAAGCATCAATTCTTCGGCGCTCAGCTTTTTTTATGGTCCAACTCTCACATCCATACATGACCACTGGAAAAACCATAGCCTTGACTAGACAGACCTTTGTTGGCAAAGTAATGTCTCTGCTTTTCAATATGCTATCTAGGTTGGTCATAACTTTCCTTCCAAGGAGCAAGCGTCTTTTAATTTCATGGCTGCAATCACCATCTGCAGTGATTTTGGAGCCCACAAAATAAAGTCTGACACTGTTTCCACTGTTTCCCCATCTATTTGCCATGAAGTGATGGGACCAGATGCCATGATCTTCATTTTCTGAACGTTGAGCTTTAAGCCAAATTTTTCACTCTCCACTTTCACTTTCATCAAGAGGCTTTTTAGTGCCTCTTCACTTTCTGCCATAAGAGTAGTGTCATCTGCGTATCTGAGGTTATTGATATTTCTCCCAGCAATCTTGATTCCAGCTTGTGCTTCCTCCAGCCCAGCATGTCTCATGATGTA
>NW_011495045.1:6952326-6964618 GCF_000754665.1 Bison bison bison | reverse complement strand
ACTCAATGGACGTGAGTCTGAGTGAACTCCGGGAGCTGGTGATGGACAGGGAGGCCTGGCGTGCTGCAACTCATGGGGTCACAAAGAGTTGGACACAACTGACTGAACTGAACTGAACTGATCAATGGTATTTAAAGCCATGAGAAAGGATAAATTATTGAAATGTGCTGTTGTGGTGGTGGTGTTGTTCAGTCGCTTAGTCGTGTCCAACACTTTGCAAACCCATGGACTGCAGCACACCAGGCTTCCCAGTCCTTCACTATCTCCCAGAGTTTGCTAAAATTCATGTCCATTGAGTCAGCAATGCCATGCAATCATGCCAGAATGATTAGCATATAATCGCCCCCTTCTTCTCTTGCCCTAAGTCTTTCCCAGCATCAGGGTCTTTTCCAGTTAGTCAGCTCTTCACATCAGGTGACCAAAGTACTGTAGCTTCAGCTTCAGCATCAGTTCTTCCAATGAATATTCAGGGTTGATATCCTCTAGGGTGGACAGGTTGGATCTCCTTGCAGTCCGAGGGACTCTCAAGAGTTTTCTCCAACACCACAGTTCGAAAGCATCAATTATTCAGTGCTCAGCCTTCTTTATGGTCCAACTGTCACATCCATACATAACTACTGGAAAAACCATAGCTTTGACTAGACGGACCTTTGGCAATGAAGTAGTCTCCGGTTATTAATATGCTGTCTAGGTTGGTCATAGCTTTTCTTCCAAGGAGCAAGCATCTTTTAATTTCCTGACTACAGTCACCATCTGCACTGATTTTGGAGCCCAAGAAAATAAAGTCTGACACTGTTTCCATTTTTTCTACATCTATTTGTCATGAAGTGATGGGACTGGATACCATGATCTTCGTTTTTTGAATGTTGAGTTTTAAGCCAACTTTTTTACTCTCCTCTTTCACCTTCATCAAGAGGCTCTATAGTTCCTCTTTACTTTCTACGATAAGGGTGGTGTCATCTGCATATCTGAGATTGTTGATATTTCTCCTAGCAGTCTAGATTCCAACTTGTGCTTCATCCAGCCCAGCATTTTGCATGATGTACTCTGCATATAAGTTAGATAAGCAGTTAAATTCATATGGGTGTCGATGGTAAATAAAAGAGGCTTTGGATGGAACCTTGGGACATTCTAGCATATTGAAGTTGTTGGAGATGTGAAAGAATCTCAGAGGAAAATGAGTAGTATTCAGTTAGGGAAAAAAAGGAGTTGCAGGGTCCTGGAAGCCTAACAAAGGCAATATTTCAAGGAGGGAGTGATAAGCTATCAATTACTGCTGTTATTTCAAATAAGATGATGTTTGAGAATTAATAAAATTGTACTAAAAATATCATGTCTGAGATAAGTATTATGAAGGGGTAGCCATAATACTATATAGTCATGTAGTGGAAAAATTTGAGTTAAAGACTTCCCCTAAAAGTCATAATTGTACTGAAAAGTGAAACAAGGATAATTGAACTGAGATGTCAAGAGTAGATGGAATAAACTAGCTGATATGAGAAGAAAAGAATCTTCCACTTAAGGATGAGGAAAAGGACCAATGCGTCTGAATTAAACGGAGATGAAAGGAGAAAAAGTAAGAGACCTGAGAGGTGGACAGGAGCTAGATATACACAGCCTGTAGGTCATGTAATGGGCTTTTGTTCTGAAGTTATCCTAGTGTTAATGGGAAACCAATGTTTTTGATGAGAAGTTCGATGATATTATCACTGTGGATGGTGACTGCAGCCATGAAGTCAGAAGACAGTTGCTTTTTGGCAGGAAAGCTATGACAAACCTGAACAGTGTATTAACATAAGTGAAGTCACTCAGTCGTGTCTGACTCTTTGCAACCCCATGGACTGTTGCCTACCAGGCTCCTCTGTCTATGGGATTTTCCAGGCAATAGTACTGGAATGAATTGCCATTTCCTTCTCCAGCGGATCTTCCCGACCCAGGGATTGAACCCGGGTCTCCCACTTTGTAGACAGATGCTTTACCATCTGAGCCACCAGGGAAGTCAACCAGAGACATTACCCTGCTGACAGAGGTCTGTATAGTCAAGGCTATGATCTTCTCATTGGTCACTCATGGTCGTGGGAGCTGAACCATAAAGAAGGCAGAGTGCCAAAGAATTTCTTGCCTTCAAACTGTGGTGCTGGAGAAGACTCCTGGGAGTTCCTTGGACAGCAGGAAGATCAAACCTGTCAAGTTGGAAGGAAATCAACCCTGAATACTCATTGGATGGACTGATGCTGAAACTGAAGCTCCAGTATTTTGGTCATCTGATGCAAACAGACAACTCATTGGAAAAGTCCCTGATGCTGGGAATGATTGAAGGCAGAAGGAAAGAGGGCATCAGAGGATGAGATGGCTGGATGGCATCACCAATGCAATGGACATGAACTTGGGCGAACTTTGGGAAATGGTGAGGGACAGGGAGGCCTGGCGTGCTGCAGTCCTTGGGGTTATAGAGTTGGACACGACTGGGCAACTGAACAACAAGAACAACTGAAGACATTTTTATTATTGGTCCTTTTTGTGTTACTTGTTTCTCTCGGGGAGCTTCTGAGTCTGTCTTTGTGTTCCCAGTTTTCTAAAATTTTATGATGTTCCTTTTTCTAGATCTCCTGTCTTTAATTTTCATGGATATTCATTGTATACTTTCAGGCTTAAGACCTATATTCTTCAGTGCTTGGAAGTTTTAAAAGCTATTTCTTTGATACTTTCCCCTCAATTTAATTTCTCTTCTTTTTCTGGAACCTCTTTTAAATGATGAAAAGATTCTCTTATTGTCTTTTTTTTTCCCCACTCTTATGGTTTATATGTGATTTGCATATATTTTCTAACAGTCTCTGTCTTGTGTTATCATTCCCTGACAAATATTTTTCACTGAGCAGTTTTTAATTTTGACAAAATCTAATTAACTTATTTTTTATGGATTGTGCTTTTGGTATCATGTCTAAGAATGCTTTGCTTAATGTTAGGTCATGATTAGGTAAGATTTTCTCTTAGGTTTTCTTTTGAAAGTTTTATTGTTACACATTTGACATTTATGTCCATGATCCATATTGTATTACTTTTTGTATAAGGTGTGAGACTCAGGCTGAGTTCGTGAATATCTCTCTGTCTCTCTCTGCTTTGTTTGTCCCACAGGTAGTTGTCAAATTGTTCCAATATTATCTTTTCCCCATTGAATCACTTTTGCAGCTTTTTTGACGTGTTCAATTCTGTATGACAGTTTTTTTCCTTTCAGCGCTTTAAAAATATTGTGTCACTTTTTGTTTTCAGTTGTGAAAAAAACATATAATGTGAGATTTACCCTCTGAAATGTTAAAGAATACAGTATTGTTTACAATTAGCACAGTGTTGGGCAGAGACCTCTAGAAGTTTTTCATCTTGCGTATCAGAAACTTTACACACATTGAACAGCAGCTCCTCATTTGCCCTTCGTTCCAGTTTCTGCCAACTACCCCATTCTGTTTTGCACTTTGATGAATTTGACTACTTTAGATAACTCAAGTGAATTAAGTAAGTGGAATTGTTTACTATTTGTCTTTCTGTGACTGGCTTACTCCATTCAATATAATATCCTCAAATTTCATCCATGTTGTAACATATTACAGAATTCCTTTCTTTTTCATGACTAAAGATATTCTGTTATATGTATATGCCGTGTTGTCTTTATCATTCATCTTTTATGGACATTTAGCTTGTTTCTGCTTCTTGGCTATTGTGAGCAACGCTGCCGTAAATATGGGAGTACAGATATCTCCTTGATATCCTGATTTCAGTTTTTCTGGTAATACTTTGAAGTAAGCTACTGAAGCCATATGGTAGTTCTGTGTTTTATGTTTTGTTTTATTTTATGGCACTTCTACATCATTCTCCATAGCAGTTGCACATGTTATATTCCCACCAACTGTTAAAAAGAATTCCAGTTTCTTCACATCCTTACCAATCGTTATTTTCTGTGTGTGTGTGGGTTTTTTTTTTAATGGCTGTCCTCACAGGCATGAAGTAATCGCATTGTGGTTTTGATTTCCATTTCTCTGATGATTAGTGACTTTGAGCATCTTTTCCTATACCTGTCAGTCAGTTGTATATAACTCCTTGGAAGTCCGCTTTTTAATACAGTTATTAATTTTTCCTGCTGTTGGGTTGTAGAAGTTCCTTATATATTTTCAAAATTTGCCCTTTACCAGTTATATGTTTTGCAGATATTTTCTCTCATTCCATAGGTTGTCTTTTCACTCTCTTGATTTCTTTCCTTTGCTGTACAAGAGCTTTTTAGTTTCATGTAGTCTTATTTTTTATTTCGCCTTTTTTTTTTTTTTTGCCTGTGCTTGTGGTAATCATTGTCAAGGTAATCACTGTCAAGACCAATGCCATGAAGCCTTACCCCTACCTGCCACCTCCTTCTAGCCTCTTGATTTATTATGCAGAATCCACTGTTACTGGGCCCCTTCAGGTACTGTATTCTTTATCAATGGCTACTTTCAAGAGTTTTTCTTTGTTTTTACTTTGTCAGAAATGTGGTTATGGTATCTGAGCATCAGTTTCTTTGGGCTTATCCTACTTACTGATTTCTTTAGTGAGCTCACTAAGCTTCCTGAACCTATAAGTTTATGTCTTCTGTCTTTCATCAGATTGGAGAAGTTTTCAACCATTACTTCTTCAAAAAGTTTTTCACCCCTGCATCCTTTTCCTTCTGTAAAACTGCAGTAACATGGATAAGAGAGCTTTTGTTATTGTCCTAACTAGTCCCTGAGGTGCAGATCTTTTTAAAAATCTATTTTCTCACTTGCTTATGTTTGTTAGTTACTGTTGACTTTTCTAGTTTACTGACTCTTTTCCTGTCATCTCCATTCTTTCACTGAGTCCATCTAGTGATTTGTTTCAGCTTGGTTATTGTATTTTTCAGTTCTAAAATTTTCCTTTGGTTCTTCTTTATATCTTCCATTTCTTTTCTGAAATTTTCAGTTTTCCCACTTGTCTCAAGAGTGTTTGTAATTACGTCTTGGAGCATTTTTATGATAGCTCTTTAAAATCAATGTTTGAGGGGGAATTCCCTGCTGGTCCAGTGATTAGAACTTTGCATTTTCACTGCCAGGGGCCCAGGTTCAATCCCTTATTTAGGGAATTAAGATTCCACAAGCTGAACAATGCAACTGAAAAAAAAAGTCATTGTTTGATAATTCCAACAGCTCATATTATCTCATATGTATTGATTATTTTTCTCATTCAAGTTTAAATTTCCCTGTTTCTTGATGTGATATGTACTTTTGAATTGTATCTTGGATATTTTGAGTATTATGTTGTGAGAATATAGTTCTTATTTAAGTCCTCTCTTCTAGCAGACAGTCATCCTTTTTAGGTTCAGAACACACATCCCGACCCATTTTTTTGTTGACTGTGGCTTGAATGACAGTTTAGTTTCCAAAGCAATTGTAGTGCAAATCTGGCGTGTGCCTTTACTGTCCGGAGGTCGGTTTGAAACCTGGTAATAGTCTGCATTATAGTTCAGTTTTTACAACTTTTACAGTGTTGATTCTTTTCTGTTTCGTGCCAGGGCCACTTGGGGTTGCGCCCAGGGCTTTGTGGACATATTTGGGAGTCCCTTTCTCTACCTCTTCTCTCTTTGATCCTCCCTCCACCCCAGGTCTAGTTTGGGAGGAGATGGGATGCTGCTCTTTGCTCTTATGCTTAGTGCAAGACGGAAATGGTCAGCGGAGCTCCCTTCCCACAGTGCCTGGTATGGAGGAAGCGGGGCGCTGTTCCTTTCATGATGCTTATCTGGAGTTGGGAGGATGTAATTAGATGGGTTGCATTATACAAAGCCATCCTTTTCCTAGTCCTTTGACACTAGAGAAAATGGGTTTTCCTTGGGGCTTTTGTTTTTGTTTTGTCTTGATCTGTGCCCATTGCACATATAGGAGACAAGCAACAAACAGGAAAAAAAAATCAGCATCTCACACAGGCGATTTCTCAGATTCCTTGGTACCTGGTCTGCCTTCTTTTCTCTCTTTCTCACCATCTTCTGATAATTGCCTTGTGTATTTCATCCATAGGTTTTTCACTATAATCAGCAAAAGAGGCAGGGTTGAATGTGCTGACTCCATCTTATCCAGAAGTGGGAGTTTCTCTGAGAATTTAAATATCATTTCTTTTAAGTTTTCTTCTGCTCCTAACATTCTCTCAGTCTATTCTTGATTTGATTGCTTCTTTTTGCTATATTTTCACACTGCAGGCTAAATGTAAATTCATTTTTCATATTTAATAGCGAGGCACCAAAAATCAGATTTCAGGCTCCTATTTATCTGTGGGGCTTGATGACCAGCAGTCGTTATTATAAGGCAATCTGTAGCAAGCTGGCTTTTTTTTACTGGATGCCACTCTTAAAGTACAACTTTCAAGAAGATTAAAAAACACAAGTCATATACATAAAAATGACAAGTACCAAAGAATTTATTTTATTCAGTAAGCTGTTATGACTGATTCAAAGAGCAGTTGAAAGTCTAGTATAACACACACATGCAGGTATTATATAGGTATACACACACAGGCGTATCCTCAGCGTATTGCAAAAGAGGAAGTCAAACTGACACCATCTGTGTGATCTCAAAAACATGCATCCGTTCTGAGAACCGCCTGTGGGGCCATGTGGAAAAGAGCTGACAGTTGCCTATGTAAGAAAACGGGGACCTCAGTTGTACAACCCCAAGAAACTGAATTCTAGCAACAAAAGTGTAATCTTGGCAACGCAGTGCTCTGTGACAGCCCAGAGGGGTGGGGTGGGGTGGGTGTGGGAGGAAGATTCAAGAAGGAGGGGACATATGTATACTTATAGCTGATTCACACTGTGGTATGGCAGAAACCAACAGAACATTGTAAAGCAGTTATCCTCCAATTTTAAAAAAGTGAACTTGGAAGCCTTGGGCTCCAGCAATGAGCCCCAAAGCCTCCTTATGAGAACTGAGTCTAGCTGACAACCTCATATCAGCCTTGTGATATTTACAGCAAAGAACCCTCCTTGCCTTGTCAGACATCTGACTTACAGAACTGTGAGCTAATGAGTGAATGTTGTTTTAAGCCGCCAAGCTTCTGGTAATTCATTTTACAATAATAAGAAAACTGATACAATGCCAAAAAAAAAAAAGTGCAAATAAATTGGTAAACTTGTAAGTAAATCTAAACATATATGTGAAAAATAACAGTATTATCTCTTTGGGAGGGTCTTCAAGGATGACAAAAACAAAACTCTTAAGCAAAAGCATATCAACTGAAAGAGAGCTGGCTGTAGTTAAAATATTTTCAGAGCTGTATTTGAGAAGCAGAGATTTGTAGGTGTGGTATCCCTCCTAAGGGCTTCCCTGGTGGCTCAGAGGTTAAAGTGTCTGCCTGCAATGTGGGAGACCTGGGTTCGATCCCTGGGTTGGGAAGATCCCCTGAAGTAGGAAATGGCAACCCACTCCAGTATTCTTGCCTGGAGAATCCCATGGATGAAGGAGCCTGGTGGACTACAGTCCACAGGGTCGCAAAGAGTTGGACATGACTGAGCGACTTCACTTCACTTATCCCTCCTAAAAGGGGATCAGATTCTAAATCTCATCTCCTCTCCTTCTTTGGCACATGGCCATTTAATCAGACACCATACTTCCCTGACCCCCATACAGCGAGGTGGTCGTATGTTGAGTTCTCACCAATCTTATGTGAGTTGGAGTCAGGTATGCCCCTTTCATCTTGTTTTCTGAAAAGAATTTGTTTATCCTTGAATTCTCTTCCTCCTTTTTGATGTTTGGACATGGAAAACATAGAGACCTAGCTTTGAACATACAAATACAGACACAAGGGACAGTGGAACAACAGAATGGAATCATCTGGGTCCCTGAATGACTGAGTAGAGCAGAGTCATACAGCTAACCTGACTCTTGTGACCATCACATGAGACAGAGATTTACATTACTTAACTCTTCATATTTTTAGATTTATTTCTTAGAGCAGCTTAAGCTTAACATTAACTAAATTGGTCCCTGCAGCTGGAGTGCAACAATCATAGGAACCTAAAATATGGGGCATTTGGCTTAGCAAAATTTAGGGCTTAGCAGTGAGGCAGTAGATCTTATGTTGTGTGGGGTACAGAAGCAGTCGGCTTTTCCAGCTTGTAAGGCTCAAATTTCTGGATTCTGTATCCCCTTCCTTCTCTGCTTGCAAATTGGCATATTCTTGCCTTAGCTCATCTTTTTCTTATAATACCTTGCTAAAAGCAACAAGAGTAGTGAACACATATTCCTTATTGCTTTTAGTAATGTATTATAAGAAATAGCATGAGATAAAACTGTAACTTGCAGCTTTTCCCTAAATCCTCATCAAAGAAAGACAGTCTTTTGACAGAGATCAGACTGCGGGTGTTGCCTTCCAACCTAAACCTATTGTTGAGATAGCTTCAAAGTAGCCATCACCAAAATGAGAAAGAGGGAGAGAGGGCAGCAAGACAAGCAAGAGCTGGCTTAGAAACTTTGCCTAGAAAAAGAACAAAACCCAAATTTTGATGGGATTTCTGGCATATAAACAAATAGGAAACAAATAAAACCAAAGCCAAATAAGGTGTTTTGCGAATTACATTTCCAGCAAGTCTGTAAGTGAGATCTTGTGAAAGACTGTGGTTGTTCAATCCTTGATGCAACCCTCAGGCTTCCAGACCTGCTCTAGCAATGAAGTGGGCTATAAAAACAGCACACTCCTGCATTCCTAATCCACCCTGCTACAGTCTCTCCAAAATCACATAGGACCACAGAAGATTACGAACAATGAAGCATGACTAGAACGCAAAGGCAGAGCCCATAGTTAATAGGGGAATTTTTCTAATAGATTAGAACCTGTATGTAACCAAGAAACCTTCTTTGCTACTAGGCCAAGGGGTTCTTTGTAATTCCAGCTCGGCATGATTTTTCTGCCTTCTGTGGGCAGGTGACTACTCTGTAGTTCTAGTTTTTCCTTTATCCAAAGGGTCTTCCATCATAGTGTAGTAGGGTTAAGGTTTGTATAATTTCTATTAGCATATTGTTCATAGGACTAAAAGGCACCTCATATGAGCTGAATGGAGACAATTTTGCAGCACCTGGATGTTTGGACTTTGGATTAGGTGGGACCTTGGATTGTGTTTCATAAAGAGGCAACAGAACTTTTCTATGTGTGGAAGAAAAGTAGGCATAGGCATTTAAATGGCCAGACTTCTGGTTGTCTCCAAAAGGTCTATTCTCCCTTTCTTCCTAGGTACTTGGTCTTAGCAGCAAGAGACTACATTCCCAGTCTGACTCGCAGATGGATATTGCCATGTGACTGACTACTTGCTTTTAGACAGGAACGCTGGGTAACTGCTGCCTCATTGGCTTGAAAGAAAATTGCTTGCACTGGATTTTTCCTCCGTTTCTCCTTCCTGTGTAACATAGATGTGGCAGCAGTCCAGTGTTGACCATGCAGACGAGGACAGCATCCCAGCAGATGATGGTGCAATGACATGGAAGAAGGCCAGAGCCCTGAGTGATATGGAACAGAGGTCCATATATCCTGGACTGCTTTTAACCTGGACTGCTCATGTCGAGATCAAATGGAGAAATTCTTTTTTGTTAAGGATCTGTATCTTTGAGTAGCTTATTAATTCAGAAAGCTAGGACAATGTCTTAAGATAGAATTTGTTAAGCACATATGACAAAATCTTAAGGGTAACCACAAATAAAAATATAATGCATAACTTCTAGTCTGCTACTGCTGCTGCTGCTAAGTCACTTCAGTCATGTCCAACTCTGTGCGACCCCATAGACGGCAGCCCACCAGGCTCCCCCGTCCCTGGGATTCTCCAGGCAAGAACACTGGAGTGGGTTGCCATTTCCTTCTCCAATGCATGAAAGTGAAAAGTGAAAGTGAAGTCGCTCAGTCATGTCCAACTCTTCGTGACCCCGTGGACTGCAGCCAACAGGCTCCTCCATCCATGGGATTTTCCAGGCACAAGTACTGGAGTGGAGTGCCATAGCCTTCTCTGAACTTCTAGTCTAAAAGTCTTAATTCTCCTTCCTACTCAAAAGACAAGAAAGTAATAGAAGCAAAGGAGAAAAGCAGGACAAATAGCACAAAATAAGATTATAGTAACAAGCCCAGAAGTATAAATATTTGGAATAATGTACTGAACTAATAAATTCATCAATTAAAAGTCATCATAATATAGAAAGGTAAAAGTAAAAAGAATAGCAATACTATATGAGGCAATACAGTAAGTCCCCTACATACAAACATTCAAGTTGGAAGCTTTCAAAGATGCAAATGTGTGTTTGGATGAGGAGTCCAAAGAGGTCTTCAGCAACTCAGTGGCCTTCAGCGAGAAGCTGGGAAGAGATCTGCAAGAGAACGACTTCACTGAACTCCTTGCCAGGCAACACGAGGAGCTTACTAATGAAACCTGATGGAATTGGAGGCCCAGAGAAAGGACAAAGAGAGACCAGAGGAAGAAGTAACTGAAGAACCAGAGAGACCCAGGACGCAGGAGATGGCAGGGGAATATTCTTCATTGGAAGAGGCACTGTTAGCCTTTGAGGCACAGGACCCAAATGTAGAACGCTGCAGGAAGGTTGCAGCAGCTGTTCAGAACGCAGTCCAGTGCTACGGTGTCATCCATGATGAGAAAAAAAAGAGCCACCACACAGACATCACTGGATCTTTTTTCAGGAGGGTAGATAGAATTGAGTCCAGCAAGGAACCAGAACCATCAGGCGTGAGTGAAATTGCAGCTTGCCCTCTGTCTTCTATTGCTGACAATCCTTCAGCTCTGCCATCTCTCACCTCCTCTCCCCCCTGCAGTCAGTAACTCTTCTTCCCTGTCCACTCGATGCCAACTCTTATACTGTACTACTGTGCTTTTCAAGGTACTGTACTATAAGATTAAAAATGTTTATTTCTGAGTGTTTGTTTTGTATGTATCATTTGTGTGAAAAGAATTATAAACCTATTACAGTACAGTGCTATATAGGTGAATGTGTTACTTTGGTACCTGGGCTAACTTTGTTGGACTTACAGATGAAATTGGATTTATGAATGTGCCCTCAGAACAGAACTTGTCTGTATGTAGAGGACTTACTATAATCAGAATAATATTGAGTTAGTCGGGAAGAGAAAAATACCATATATTAACGCATATGTATGAAATTTAGAAAAATGGTGCTGATGAACCTATTTACAGGGCAGGAATAGAGATGTGGAAGAGAACAGGCTTGTGGACACAGCAGGGTGAAGGAGAGGTGGGGGTGAATTGAGGAAGTAGCCATGACATATACCAATTACCTTGTGTGAAATAGATAGCTAGTGAGAAGCAGCTGTATAGCACAGAGAACTCAGCTCAGTGCTCCGTGATGACCTGAAGGGGTGGGATGGGGAGTGAGCTGGGAGGCAGTTCCAAGAAGGAAGTGATATATGCATGCTTACAGCTGATTCACAGAGTTGTACGGCAGAAACTAGCACAAATTGTAAACAGAGCTGTGGTATATATGGATATTGTTTTTAAAGATGTTGAAACTTATCTAGGAATGTCTCCTTGATTCTGGGTATAGAAAAATCTCAAGGCATTCTCAAAAAATTACTATAACTTCTAAATATGTAGAGCAGGGTAGCTCAGATAAATTTCAGAAAAGAGTAGCAATGCTTGTATACTAAAAACTTCAAAACAATGCTGGGAGAAGTTAAAGATCTGCATTAGTAGAGAGAGATTTCATATTCATATATTGGAAAACTCAATATTGTCAAGATGACCTTCTGTCTAAATTGATCTACAAATTCAATTCAATTCTTATCAAAATCCTAGCAGATATTTTTTTTTTTTTTTTTGGGTAGAAATGAACAAGCTGATCCTAAAAATTTATATAGAAATGCAGAAGGAAAAAAAAAAAGAAATGCAGAAGGCCTAGAATAAACAAAAGAATTTGAAAAAGAAGACAATTTTACTTTTTTTTTTTTTTAAGAATTTGGATGCCCTTAACCTATTTTTGTTTCTCATGGCACTAACTTTCAGGACCTGTATTACAAAGGTGATATAAATGATAAAAGTAGACCTTTTTGCCTTTTTTTTTAGTTTTAGGGTGAAAGTATAAGTTTTTCACCGATACTTGTGATGTCAGCTATGAATTTTTTTGCATATATTCTTTGAAGGATTTAAGAATACTTTTTTTTTTATTTTATTTTATTTTTAAACTTTACATAATTGTATTAGTTTTGCCAAATATCAAAATGAATCCATCACAGGTATACATGTGTTCCCCATCCTGAC
>NW_011495045.1:6951041-6952226 GCF_000754665.1 Bison bison bison | reverse complement strand
TCCCCTCCCTCTGGGTCGTCCCAGTGCACCAGCCCCAAGCATCCAGTATCGTGCATCGAACCTGGACTGGCGACTCGTTTCATATATGATATTATACATGTTTCAATGCCATTCTCCCAAATCTTCCCACCCTCTCCCTCTCCCAGAGTCCATAAGACTGTTCTATACATCAGTGTCTCTTTTGCTGTCTCGTACACAGGGTTATTGTTACCATCTTTCTAAATTCCATATATATGCGTTAGTATACTGTATTGGTGTTTTTCCTTCTGGCTTACTTCACTCTGTATAATAGGCTCCAGTTTCTGCACATCAAAGGAAACTATTAGCAAGGTGAAAAGACAGCCTTCAGAATGGGAGAAAATAATAGCAAATGAAGCAACTGACAAACAACTAATCTCAAAAATATAGAAGCAACTCCTACAGCTCAACTCCAGAAAAATAAATGACCCAATCAAAAAATGGGCCAAAGAACTAAATAGACATTTCTCCAAAGAAGACATACAGATGGCTAACAAACACATGAAAAGATGCTCAACATCACTCATTATCAGAGAAATGCAAATCAAAACCACTATGAGGTACCATCTCACGCCAGTCAGAATGGCTGTGATCCAAAAGTCTACAAATAATAAATGCTGGAGAGGGTGTGGAGAAAAGGGAACCCTCTTACACTGTTGGTGGGAATGCAAACTAGTACAGCCACTATGGAGAACAGTGTGGAGATTCCTTAAAAAACTGGAAATAGAACTGCCTTATGATCCAGCAATCCCACTGCTGGGCATACACACTGAGGAAACCAGAAGGGAAAGAGACACGTGTACCCCAATGTTCATCGCAGCACTGTTTATAATAGCCAGGACATGGAAGCAACCTAGATTGTCCTATCAGCAGATGAATGGATAAGAAAGCTGTGGTACATATACACAATGGAGTATTACTCAGCCATTAAAAAGAATACATTTGAATCAGTTCTAATGAGGTGAATGAAACTGGAGCCTATTATACAGAGTGAAGTAAGCCAGAAGGAAAAACACCAATACAGTATACTAACGCATATATATGGAATTTAGAAAGATGGTAACAATAACCCTGTGTACGAGACAGAAAAAGAGACACTGATGTATAGAATAGTCTTATGGACTCTGTGGGAGAGGGAGAGGGTGGGAAGATTTGGGAGAATGACAT
>NW_011495045.1:6932371-6950941 GCF_000754665.1 Bison bison bison | reverse complement strand
GAATGCAAACTAGTACAGCCACTATGGAGAAGAGTGTGGAGATTCCTTAAAAAACTGGAAATAGAACTGCCTTATGATCCAGCAATCCCACTGCTGGGCATACACACTGAGGAAACCAGAAGGGAAAGAGACACGTGTACCCCAATGTTCATCGCAGCACTGTTTATAATAGCCAGGACATGGAAGCAACCTAGATGCCCATCAGCAGATGAATGGATAAGAAAGCTGTGGTACATATACACAATGGAGTATTACTCAGCCATTAAAAAGAATACATTTGAACCAGTTCTAATGAGGTGGAAGAATACTTTCTTTATTCCTTAGTTGTTTAGAGTTTTTTGTTTTTGTCATTAATATTTGACTTTGTCAAATATTTTTAGTGCATCAATTGAGATGATCATGTGGTTTTTGTCTTTTATTCTATAAATATAGTGTATGGTGCTAATTTATCTTCAAATGTTAAACCAAGCTTGCTTCCTCAGATAAATCTTAATGGGTCCTGGTGTTATAATCCTTTTTATATGCTGGATTCCATTTGCTAATATTCTATTTAGGATATCGCTGCTGCTGCTAAGTCGCTTCAGTCGTGTCCGACTCTGTGCGACCCCATGGACTGCAGCCTACCAGGCTCCTCCGTCCCTGGGATTTTCCAGGCAAGAGTACTGGAGTGGGGTAGTGTCTTATTTATGAAGAATATTTGTCTCTACCTTTCTTTTCTTTTCTTGTGATGTCTTAGTCTATCTTTGAAATCAGGATAATATTGATCTCATAGAATAAGTGGAAAATTATTTCTTCCCTTCTCTTTACTGAAAGAGTTTTTAAAGAAATAGGATTTGATTACTTCTTCTTTGTTTGATAGATTTCACCAGAGAAACCATCTGGACATGAGCTTTTCTTTATGAGAAAATTTGTAACTAACTCAGTCTCTTTTTTTGTTTTCAAATCTGATAGTGTTTTCAGAGTGATTTAAGGACAATCCATAAGAATACAGGTTGTCAGAGTAACTTCTTCAAACTCTGTGGGCCAATTGTCATCTTCCACTCAACTCTCTTCAAGTCTTATTTTCTGCATATCTTGACCGGCAAGCAACAAAAAATCTTTGCCCACTATGAAGCTTGTAAATGGTATCATACTGTTTATTTTCAGTTACCTTTCCTCACAAGTGTATTTGTCATTTATGAGGCTGCATTTACTTAGGAGTGTAGCTGAGGCGGAACATCGAACATAAATCTTGGCTGAAACAAGAATAACCATCATCCTCATCCTCCAGGTCTTCTTTCCCCAAAGGCCTCAAATCTCTCATTAGTGCAAGCTTGAATTTGTAAAGCATAAAAGCTGAATTTTAGGAGGGCTGAAAGAAAAGATGCTAGTCCTTTCAGTATCCGAGAATAGAAGACCTAAAACATCACTTCTGTCCCACATTGTTGTGAGAGTGACATCTGACATGACTTCATGAAGCAAGTCACAAAGCTAGTGCAGATTCAAGGGAAGGAAGAACAGACCCCATCTTTTCTTGATGTGAGGGCTGTGTGTGAGATAGATTTTAGACATGTAGATGTGTTCCTCAATTTTATATTTATATCAATTTTTCCATTCAGATTCTGCATTGTCTTGTTCTAACAATATTTGAGTTCTTGCTATATCAGACATCAGTCCATTATGTCAGCTGCAGTGAAAAAAAATTTTTTGCCTAAATGTCATATCTTTTAAGTTTGTTTATAATTTTTTATGCCATACATGTTTTTTTTTAATTAAGTTATTTATTTTAATTGGAGGTTAATTACTTTACAATATTGTAGTGGTTTTTGCCATACATTGACATGAATCAGCCATGGGTGTACATGTGTCCCCCATCCTGAACCCCCCTCCCACCTCTCTCCCCATCCCATCCCTCTGGGTCATCCCAGTGAACCAGCCCTGAGCACCCTGTCTCATGCATCAAATCTGGACTGGTGATCTGTTTCACATATGATAATACACACGTTTCAATGCTATTCTCTCAAATCATCCCACCCTCACCTTCTTCCACAGAGTCCAAAAGTCTGTTCTTCATATCTGTGTCTCTTTTGCTGTCTCACATATAGGGTCATCATTACCATCATTTTAACTTAGTCAAACATGTTTTATGTATCATTTTTTACCTTTAACATTTTTACTTTTAGTTTTAAGTGTTTAATCAATCTAGAATTTAAGTTCGTATATGCTATGAGATCAGGGTCCAGGGTCCTGGCAAATGACTGGCTAATTGAGTCAGTATCATATATTACATATAGCATCTTTTCCCCAGTGAATTGAAATACTGCATTTGTCACATATACGCTCCGATTGGTTTCTGGATTACCTATTCTGTTTAACTAAATTGGGTGTTTTTTTAAAACCATTTAAAAAAAAAAACCAATTTGGCCGTATTAAGTACATTTATATTATTGTGCGATCATCACCACCCATCTATCTCCAGAATCTTTTCATCTTTCCCAGTGAAGTTATGTACACATTAATCAGTCCCCACCCACCACCCCCTTCTGGAGGCTACCATTCTATTTCTGTCTCTGTGAATTTGACTATTCTAGGGTACCAGACTTCCCTGGTGGCTCAGGTGGTAAACAATCCGCCTGCAATAAGAGAGACCTCAGTTTGATCCATGAGTTGGGAAGATCCCCTGGAGGAGGGCATGGCAACCCACTTCAGTATTCCTGCCTGGAGAATCCCCATGGACAGAGGAGCCTGGCAGGCTAAAGTCCGTGGGGTTGCAAATAGTTGGATACGACTGAGCAACTAAGCACAGCACTTTCTAGATACCTCATATGAATGAAATCATGTAGGTTTATCTCTTATGACTGGCTTATTTCACTTAGGCTTATGTCCTCAAGGTTTATCCATGTTGTTGATGTCAAAATTTCCTTTCTTTTTAAGTCTGAATAATATTCTGTTGTGTGTATACTATATTTTGTTTATCCATTCATCCATCAGTGGACATTAGGCTTGCTTATACCATTGAGCTATGAACATGGATGTACAAATATCTCAAGTCCCTGCTTTCAATCACTGGGGTATGTGTCTAATAACTGAGCTGTTTTATCTATTTCTATGCCATGCAGCTTCCCCAGGTGGTGGAAGAATCTGCTTGCAGGAGATGCAAGAGACACAGGTTTGATCCCTTCCCTCCAGGAAGATTCCCTGGAGTTGTTGTTGCTCTGTCACTCAGTTGTGTGCCAATCTTTGCAACCCACATGAACTGCAGCACACTGGGTTTCCCTGTCCTTCACCATCTCCCGAAGTTTGCTCAAACTCACGTCCATTGAGTCAGTGATGCCATCCAACCGTCTCATCCTCTGTCATCCCCTTCTCCTCCTGCCTTCAATCTTTCCCAGCATCAGGGTCTTTTCCAATGAGTCCCCTCTTCACATCAGGTGACCAAAGTATTGGAGCTTCAGCTTCGGCATCAGACCTTCCAATGAATATTCAGGGTTGATATCATTTAGTATTGACTGGTTTGATCTCCTTGCATCCAAGGGACTCTCAGATGTCTTCTCCAACTCCACAGTTCAAATGCATCAGTTCTTCAGCACTCAGCCTTCTTTATGGTCCAACACTCACATCCGTACATGACTCCTAGAAAAACCACAGCTTTGACTGGACGGACCTTTGTTGGCAAAGTAATGTCTCTGCTCTTTAATACACTGTCTAGCTTTGTCATAGCTTTTCTTCCAAGGAACAAATGTCTTTTAATTTCATGGCTGAAGTCACCATCCACAGTGATTTTGGAGCCCAAGAAAATAAAGTCTGTCACTGTTCCCATTGTTTCCCCATCTATTTTCCATGAAGTGATGGGACCAGATGCCATGATCTTAATTTTTTGAATGTTGAATTTTAAGCCAGCTTTTTCACTCTCCTCTTTCACATTCACCAAAGGGCTCTTTAGTTCTTATTCACTTTTTGCCAGAAGGGTGGTATCATCTGCATATCTGAGGTTATTGATATTTCTCTGGGCAATCTTGATTTAAGCTTGAGCTTCCTCCAGCCCAGCGTTTCTCATGATGTCCTCTGCATGTACGTTAAATGAGAAGAGTCACAACATTCAGCCCTGACGTGCTCCTTTCCCAGTTGTGAACCAGTCTGCTGTTCCATGTTTCATTCTAACTGTTGCTTCTTTACCTCCATACAGATTTCTCAGGAGGAAGGTAAGATGTTTTAGTATTCCCATCTCTTTAAAAAATTTCCACAATTTGTTGTGATCCACACAAAGACTTTAGAGTAGTCAATGAAGCAGAAGTAGATGTTTTTCTGGAATTCTCTCACTTTTTCTATGATCCAACAGATGTTGGCAATTTGATCCTCTGCCTTTTCTAAATCTAGCTTGAACACCTGGAAGTTCTCAGTTCATGTACTGTTGAAGCCTTGTTGTACAGTCACTCAGTTGTGTCCGACTCTTTTTGGCCCTGTGGACTGCAGCACGCTAGGCTTCCCTGTCCCTCACTATCTCCCAGAGTTTGCTCAAACTCATGTCCATTGAATCAATGATGCCTTCCAAACATCTCATCCTCTGCCATCCCCTTCTCCTCCTGCCTGCAATCTTTCCCAACGTCGGGGTCTCTTCCAATGATTTGGCTCTTCGAATCAGGTGGTCAAAGTATTGAAGCTTCAGTTTCAGCATCAGTTTTTCTAATGATTACTCAGGGCTGTTTTCTTTTGGGATTGACTGCTTTGATTTCCTTGCTATCCAAGGGACTGTCAAGAGTCTTCTCTAGCGCCACAGTTCGAAAGTGTCAATTCTTTGGTGCTCAGCCTTCTTTGTGGTCCTACTCTCACATCCGTATGTGATTACTGGAACAACCATAGCTTTAACTATATGGATCTTTGTCAGCAAAGTGATGTCTGGATTATCACCCATACCTATAAATCTATACTGTTTTTGCCTTATAAAATCTATAATATCCTCCAGGGAGGTACTAGATACAATAATGAATGTATTTGATGTCATACTGTGCAAATGGCAGGTATGTGGAAGTCAAGAGATGGGAGAGAATCATCCTGTCGACCATGGTGTTTTGACAGGAGATGCTGTTATGGGACAACATCCTGGTGGATGCGGGCTTCCTAAAGGTGTGAGCCTCCGTCAGGCAGTCAGTTGGCTGATACGCACTTGGAATCTGCAAAGTCTTTTTGAATGAGAAACCAAGATAAGATTTATGAGACTGGTTTTTATTAGTTTTTTAAGTTGCCCAGTTCTTTCTAATACTGTGTACAGGGGCACAAATAAAGCCATATTTATACATACCTTGTGTAACTGTAGACTGGGCACAAGTCTTATGCAATTCTAAACTATACTAAGTATATCTATAGTGTTAAGAAAAAGTATGTTGAAGCATATTTAAAATTATGTCATTGAAGACCAGTGCACATGTGTAATTTGTTTAGGTCTTAATTTAGGCTTGAGAAACCTTCAGTGTGCACTCAAATTCACTCATACTGATTCTAGTGAAGTGAAGTCGCTCAGTCCTGTCCAACTCTTAGTGACCCCATGGACCGCAGCCTACCAGGCTCCTCCATCCATGGGATTTTCCAGGCAAGAGTACTGGAGTGGGATGCCATTGCCTTCTCTGAAAGGAAATCTCTAAATACATTTATAATCAATTCAAAATTATTAATGTCTAGAGGAATTACAGTTATGTCTCCAAATCATGTATTAGCATTTGCAGTTGTGAGGAGTACATCAAGGCTGTATATTGTCACCCTGCTTATTTAACTTATATTCAGAGTACATCATGAGAAATGCTGGGCTGGAAGAAGCACAAGCTGGAATCAATATTGCTGTGAGAAATATCAATAACCTCAGATACATAGATGACCCCACCCTTATGGCAGAAAGTGAAGAGGAACTAAAAAGCCTCTTGATGAAAGTGAAAGAGGAGAGTGAAAAAGTTGGCTTAAAGCTCAACATTCAGAAAACTAAGATCATGGCATCCGGTCCCACCACTTCATGGCAAATAGATGGGGAAACAGTGTCAGACTTTATTTTGTGGGGCTCCAAAATCACTGCAGATGGTGATTGCAGCCATGAAATTAAAAGACGCTTACTCCTTGGAAGGAAAGTTATGACCAACCTAGATAGCATATTAAAAAAAAGCAGAGACATTACTTTGCCAGCAAAGGTCTGTCTAGTCAAGGCTATGTTTTTTCCAGTGGTCATGTATGGCTGTGAGAGTTGGACTGTCAAGAAAGCTGAGCACCGAAGAATTGATACTTTTGAACTGTGGTGTTGGAGAAGACTCTTGAGAGTCCCTTGGACTGCAAGGAGGTCCAACCAGTCCATCCTAAAGGAGATCAGTCCTGGGTGTTCATTGGAAAGACTGATGCTGAAGCTGAAACTCCAATACTTTGGCCATCTCATGCAAAGGGTTGACTCATTGGAAAAGACCGTGATTCTGGGAGGGATTGGGGGCAGGAGGAGAAGGGGACAACAGAGGATGAGATGGCTGGATGGCATCACCAACTCAATGGACATGAGTTTGAGTAAGCTCCGGGCAATGGTGATGGAAAGGGAGGCCTGGCATGCTGCAATCCAAGGGGTCATAAAGATTCGGACTGAGCGACTGAACTGAATTGAACTGATGGCAGAAAATGAAGGGGAACTAAAGAACCTCTTGATGAAGGTGAAAGAGGATATTGAAAAAGCTGGCTTAAAACTCAACATTTAAAAAACAAAGATCATGGCATCCGGTCCCATCTCTTCAGGCAAATAGATGGGAAAAAACAGAAACCGTGAAAGACTTTATTTTCTTGGGCTCCAAAATCACTTTGGAAGGTGACTGCAGCCATGAAATGAAAAGCTTGCTCCTTGGAAGAAAAGCTATGACAAATCTGGACAGCATATTAAAAAGCAAAGGCACCACTTGGCAGACAAAAATCCATACAGTCAAAGCTACGGTTTTTCCACTGGTCATGTATGAATGTGAGAATTGGACCATAAAGAAGCCTGGGCACTGAAGAATTGATGCTTTTAAATTGTGGTGTTGGAGAAGACTCTTGAGACAGCAAGGAGATAGTTGAATGGCATCACTGATTCAATGGACATGAGTTTGAGCCAACTCTGGGAGATAGCGAAGGACAGAGGATCCTGGTATGCTGCAGTCCATGAGACTGCAAAGATTTGGACATGACTGAGCAACTGAACAACAACGTTTCTAATTGCCTTATTATACCTGGCTTTGTAACTGCTGGAAACAAAAAAATGGCTACTATCGAATTCCTACCTTCTGATTGTATGTGAGTGCCTCCAAATGGCAGAATCTAACTAGAATTCACTTGGCTATGGACTTTGGAAAATGTCATTTTCAAGCAACTAGTCCCAGTGATTCAAGCGATAATACAGAAGTGTGTATGTGTAGGAGATGAGTGTCAATGAAAAGTTCCTAGGACACTGGCCTGCTGTCTTGTGTAAAACATGTTCTTAGTAAAGGTTTATTGAATTAAACTGAAGGAACATTTTGGTCACTTAGTGTGCTAGGCACTTCACAGAATGCTTAAGTAATAAAACCATTTCTTGCTTTCAAGTAGTTTACAATCTACTACTTGTAAGCCAAGCCAGCAAGAAAGGCTGAAGTGTAGCAACTAACAATGCCTTGAGGTATAATGTAATAGTTGGTGAATAAAGATTACAGGTGAAGTCCTGAAAGAAATCAGGGCAAAGAATAAATTCAGCTTGGAGGACAGAAAGAAGATGGCTTCTTGAAGGAAATGGTTGATACTTTAGATATCGAAAAGGCTTTTGAAACTGAGTGGAGAAATTAAATTTAAAGGAAAAAGCAGGAGTCATAGCAACAAGATGTGAAAGCAAATGGCATTTTTGGGGGAGTCAGTACAGTGTAGCTATAACTTAATGAATTTTTTCATGTTAATTACTTAAGTTTCTAAAAATAAGAGAAATTTTATTTTTCAACCAAACATATTAATTTACGTAAGTCTTTTATACATATGTATTTCAACTATGAACTTAAGTGTAACCCAGGTCCAAAATTCCATGATCAGAATTTGGGAACAACTTTACTGCATGCACTGAAATATAAGTATTTAAATTGGCCCTTGGAAAGATTATACACCTTAGCATTAACTTTATACCCAACACCATTTGTTAAAAGAGTAATATTTCTTGCCCCCTAACCCTTGCCCTCACCCCACATGCCACATTATGTTCCAAATCCAAGCCTGGGACATGCGTGCACAATGCTGTACTCTTCGTAGAGTCAGTGGGGATCACGTGGTACTACGTACTCGAGATCAAACTTGGCTTGAGGTTTCAGCTAACTAATTTCTCTATCAGGTTTCACATGCTGCATATACCAATCTCTTTTTTCATAGCGGGGGGCGGGGGGGTACATATAAACACAGCCTCTTGGTAAATTTTGTTTTCATTTCCATTTAAGCAGGAGGAAATAGATTAGAATGAAGATTTAAACAACACTCTTTATTTTTAAATAAAGTGATGTTCATACGTCTGCCACAATTAGCACCCAAAATTCAGTGTGACCTTTATGGCAGCTGGTGATACTCTAATATTTCTGAGTAGTACATAAAAGGTGAAAGGGCATATCTCTTTACAGTGTGCATATGTAACTGCAATACGTATTAATAGGAGTTCATACTTGTGGATAATCTTGGAATGTATATTTATAATTAGGAATAGTTATGTGAATTTGATATAAATATCTGTCATCAGCGGTGTTTGATTATCAATTTCCCTTGTACATTTTGTAAGAACTATAAGGAGATGGTAGCCCACTCTTCGGTTTTATAAGAGGTAATGAAAGAATGTTCAGAATTCTTTAAATTCTTTCATGTGTAACAAGACTTGTTCAAAATCCTTAAATTTAAATGTGAGGATTTTTTTTGTTTTTTGTTTTTTTTGTTTGCAAACCTATAGCAAATGATCAGACCAGGTATTGTCGAATTTCAATATGTAATTTTGTGTATAAAATTCAATTCTTAACTGCCTGTTTTCTGTAACCCCAGAAGAAACCTCAGGAGCAGAGGATGGTTGTTCTATTATATTCTGCTACTCTCTGCTCAGACTTGCCTTATTTTCTGGTTTCCCTTAGATTCCCTTTCTTTGCCTAGCTTTTTGATTACCCTCATTACCTGCCATATGCTTCAGACATGTACAGTAATTAGTGAAAAGTGGAAAGAAACATAAAAGTACTTTTGTGTAGAGTATTTCAGGTGGTTTTACTTTCTCCTTTATATTTTTTTCTGTGTTGTTTGGGGTATATAAGAATTAGAAAAAATTATTCTGACGGCAAAAAACTAGCATTGGACATTCTCAGAATTTTAAGAACTTAATCAGTAGGATTCTTAATGTGTAGGCTTTAGAGACAAGCCTAGTTTCCCATGATTAAGATTAATTTTCAAGTGAATTGATTTTACTTGTTCAGAATGTTGCTCTTCCTAGGAGATGTTTATGAAACAATTCACTGAATTTTAGGAATGGCTTTGCATTATATGTCAAACAAAATGATAACTCCTCTCTTTTATAAGACTGTGAAGGCAGGGACCATACCTCCTTTCCTCTTTATATGGAATATAGCTATAGCTCTTATGTCTTTAATGTTCAGTAGATATTTGTTAAGTTATGTAGCACATAGTACACTTACAAATCAGTTTAAGAAATGGTTCAACAGAAAAACTGGCAAGGTAAATAAATGAAGTACATTTTTATGTAAATATAAAGTAATGCAATCCATAATTCACAAAGAGGCATAAATGTCCAATAATCATAAAAGATATTTTCCCTTATAAGAATCAAACAAGACAAATGGTAACAGCTGATGTATCTTTTTTTTCAAAGACTCAAAATACTTGCTTATTCTCAGGATTGGCAAGGAAATAGAAAAAATGTACACTTTCGTTCTCTCCTGATAAGAATGAAAGTTATTTTGGTTCATTCTGGAAAGCATGTTGGAAAAAGTGTATCAAATGTAAAATATAGAGAGCTTTTGACCCCACAATCCTATCTCCAGGAATTTATCTTAAGATAGTCACGTGTGCTAAGACGTCTGTGAAGGTTTTTGTGGCAGCATAGATTATAATATAGAAGAATTAGAACTCTAAATAGCCATCAACAGAAATTTATTATAGCTCCTTTATATAATGGAATTCCATGCAGCCATTAAAGTGATAATGTATATTGATTGATCAGTTAAAATATTAACGGTATGTTGAGTGAAAAACTAAGTTATAATACAATATATGTGTTATGATTCTGCATATCAAGGTTGTCAGAGTTTTCCTGTAAAAAGCCAGGTAGTAAGTAAGTTCTGTAGGTCATATAGTTTTTGTCATACTATTCAACTTTCCTTTTGGTTGTACAGAAGTAGCCATGGATAATGTGTAGACTATGACTATGTCCAGCAAGTAACTATGGCTGTGTTCCAGTAAATCTTCATTTACAGAAACAGATGATCACCTTAGCTGCTGACCCCTACGACATATGTAAAAGAGTGTGTGTTGTTGGGAGGGGAAGAATATATGTTTCTAGAAGCATGTGCACCCAAATGTTAACAGTATGGCTCTGTAGGGGGGATTCTAGATGATTTTTACTTGCTATTTTTTAGTTTTTGTATTATTTGGTTTTTATAGGCATCAGAAAAAGTTGTAAAAAATTATCTATTTCATTAAGAGATTTTTTGTCCTTGAGAAAAACAGGTTTGTAGGCTAATGTGCCTGAGAGTTCTAAGATCTTCTATGTTACATATGTACATACCAAATACAGTAATATTGAAATATAGTTCACCATTTTATTTGGTACAGAATCACCTCAAGCCAGCATTACTGTATTTGCTTCTTTAATGGTACCCTTGCCCCTAATTTTTACAGCCCTTTCTGTTCCCAGTATATGCACAAATGCCAGATTTACCTGAATATATATATATTTAATCTAGAATTCTATTATCCTGGCCTTCTAGAATCTATCAGAATTAATCCAAGTTTGTAATAAAAATAAATACAAGCACACACACACTACTTTCTTGGCTCCACTCTTTCTCTTACTGCCAACTTTCTGGTTTCTCTTCCTATCCCCTTAATATAGGAGTTCCCCAAGTTTCTCCTAGTTCTCTTCTCTCAGTACGTTGTTTCCTGTGGCATCCTCGTGAGTTCAGATGCCACCTCCATGGAGGTATCATTTGGACTTTTGTGAAAGTGACGGATAGCCAATTCTGTCTTGAGAACTTATTCAAACTCACACCCACTTAAAATAATCAGTCCCCCATAACTACTTTCAGCTCCTCATGTAGACTTAGGCTTTACATCAAACTCCTCCGATAGATGTGCTAAAATTTAGATTTACTATTAATAGCTCAACTTTAACATTTGACTCATCACAAAGTGCATAGATTGTGAACCTGGATTCCCAATATCAGTGTTAGAAGTGTACTCAGAGACTGAGAAGTGAACAAGCAGAAAGTCGTTCAGTCGTGTCCGACTCTTTGAGACCCCATGGACTATAGCCTACCAAGCTCCTCAGTCCATGGAATTTTCCAGGCAAGAGTACTGGAGTAGGTTGCCATTTCCTTCTCCAGGGGATCTTCCCAACCCAGGGATCAAACCCAGGTCTCCCACACTGCAGGCAGATGCTTTACCATCTGAGCCACCAGGGAACAAGCAGAGAAGCCAGCTAATCTTACCTGTAGTTGTCTAGGCAAGATATGATGGCGACTTTCACTAGTTAGATTGCAGAGGAAATGAAAAGAGGTAAATTGATTCTGGGATTTTAAAAATAGTAACAAGATTTAGTAATGGACTAGATTTGGAGCGGTAAAGGAGAATGTTATCAAGGATAACTCAGTTGTCTAACATGTACAAAAGGGGGACAATGAGTGCCCTTTTTCTCATGATGTATAAGGCTGTCATCATCTGCTAAAAAACAAAAGAAGTGAGGGATAAGAAGTTTGAGGATTTTCCAGGCAGAATGGGGATGGGTTTTTCAGGCAGAAGGAGTAATAATAACAAAGATTTGAAGGTATAGAAGTGATCAGTAATTCCTGGAAATTATGTACTCAAATATTCATTCAGTTGTATAAGGTGTGCATTAGGGAAGGTCACTAAAGAGAAGTAAAGTCTGGGAAAACAGCCAAAATCCTGATCGTGAAGGGTCTTGAATCCATGATAATTAGTCTTTACAGTATCCTTGTAAACCATCAGTCTTCAGATGTTTAAATTCAGACTATTAAAATTTCATATCTAATTTAAGAGACCAACAAGAATTGCCTGCTTTTGTTTTGCACAATAAAGCATTAAACCAATGATTTAAAAAAAACATTTTTCCTTTATGTTCTATGGCTTATAGTTTTCTGCGAAGGAGTTTTAAAAAACTGAACACTGGGTATTTTCTCACATTTCAAGAATAGTACTAGAACTGACATAACGCTAAATTACATTATAAAGGAAGCTAAAGAACATATAAATCATGCCAGAAATACTTAGGTTTGGGAGGACTGAATGCCTCAGGGAATTGGTAATTTGATCCAAAGCCTGTCACCTGTTAAAATTTATCCTGGGTCAGTAGTGACTGAAAATCATCACGACCTGACAGGTGTTCAGGATCGTGTGTAAAATGAAGTGGCAGACTCAGGATAGTTCCTATCTGACACGTGTATGCATTACTGAAACCACTGCAATATTAATTGATAACTATGCTGGCAATCTTGATTGAGGTGCCAAGGACTTACTGGCCTGAACTCTCTTCACCCCTACTAATGTGCGTTTTTAAATAGGCTCAAGTGTGCTTGTGTAATAGAAAAGTCTTTGGGTCTGCTCCTTTGACTAGATTAATTTACTCCTTAAATTGACCATGTGCGTTTTTTCACAGTGGACTCGATTATTATTGTATCTAAGTGTTTTTCCTTGGTGAAATGTTTTGTCTATCTTTTGAACCGTCAAATAATATAAAGCATTAAGTTCCTTCTTCTTATCACCCACAGGGATTAGTAGACTCATTCCTCTAATTTATTCCCTCCTTGGAATTTAATGTAGAGGTATCGATATGCTCTTAATTGTTTAAGAACTTGCATCACTAATAATTAAATATTACGGAAAGAATTGTCTTTCAGCGTCATTAATACTTGTCATTCAAAGACTGTGGCTTTATATACTATACAGTCGGAAACAAAAGCAGCCCACTCAGCCTTCCCTAGCTGGTAGTGGGTGAAGAGGAGAAAGAAAAATGTCCATCTTCACTGGTATCATGTAGTAAAAATAATTCTTTTTCCTCAGTAAAGGAGCATAATGGTATGCAAGTCTATATACATGAATTTAATCTCAACCATGCCAACAACAGGATTTTAGTTAGGTGGAACAAAGAAGCTGATAAATATTTCAACACTAATCTGATAATTTTGTTAATTGCAAGTTTCTACTCTTACAATTATCTGCTTAAGAAGTGACTCAGTAGTGATCCTTGGTTATTGGTTATATAGTCTCTTAAATTTATTAATAACTAGCAAACTATTCTCTCCTACAACTTCTTCCAGAATGCTCAGGATAGGCTAAAAAGAACATATCTTAAATACATGTATTTGCAGACAAAAAACAATGACAGTATGAAGTTTACATTGGTTTTCCAATAGAGGCAATAAAAGCATATCCAGAGTCTGGCCTCAGGGTTAGTAACATACCTTTATAGACTAGCTGACAAGAGTTGTTGACATATCTTATGACCATCGGACAAAACCACTTTAGCTATTTGTGAAATAAATTCATGAATTCATTAGCAATATGCATTAGCAAATTGCACAGTTCATGGACCTGACAGTAACAGATTGGGCTGATTATAAATGAATTATTCAGTTTTGCTTTGCTGCTTCTCTGTTATTACTCCAGGCAGTCCCCAAATGTGCTTTGTGCGTCCGCCTGCATATCTCACTAGAATCTGCTCTTTTTCTTTCTTCCTTCTTCCCTTCCCTCACATCCACACCACTCTCCTGGCCCAGTAAACTTCCAACTCAAATTTCTAGGTTTAAAGAATCTAGAGATTCTTTTCTAGTCCTCTCACATCTCTCACCAACCACATCCACTCTGCATAGCAGGTACTGTTAATTTTTTTCCTCGTATGCAGCAATTGTGTTGTAGCTGGTTTAATTTGTATTTGTGAGCTCCTTGACGCAGATATTATTATGTGTTTACATGTAGAAACTTGAGAGCTGTTTATTGAAGAATGATTGCATAAATAATTTTGCTTTATTCATTTTTGTTACGCTTAAATAAATGTTTTGTGGGAATTCCCTGGTGGTCCAGCGATTAGGACTCAGTGCTTTCACTACCAAGGCCAGAATTCAATTCAGTTCACAGCCAGGGAACTAAGATCCTGCTAGCCATGTGGCTTGGCTAATAAATAAATAAATATTTTGTCTCATACTTAGATGAATCCTAAAAAAACACGTGGATAGGTTTAGATAGGTTTAAACCTACCTAGGGATGCAAAAGACCTGTACTCTGAAAACTAAGACACAGATGAGAGAAATTAAAGACCACACAAACAGATGGAAAGATATACTGTGTTCTTGGATTGGAAAAATCAATATTGTTAAAATGAACATATACCCCAAGGGAAACTAAGATTCAGTAAAATCCCTATCAAATTACCAATGACATTTTCCACAGAGCTGGAGCAAAACATTTTTTAAATTTGTATTTTAACACAAAAGATCCCAAAGAGCCAAAGTATTGTTAAGAAAGAAGAACAGAGCTGGAGGAATCAGGCCCTGACTTCAGATATGCTAAAAATCTATACTAATCAAGAACAGTGTGGTGCTGACACAAAATCAGACATATAGATCAATGAAAAAGGATAGAGAACCCAGATAAAAACCCATGCACAATTAATTGAGAAGAAAGGAAGTACAAATATACAATGGAGAAAAGACAGTCTCTTTAATAAGTGATACTGGGAAAACCGCACAGCTTTATGTAAAAGAATGAAATTAGAACATTCTCTAATACCATATAAGAAACACATTAAACACGATTAAAAACCTAAATGTAAGACTGGATACTATAAAACTCCTGAGGAAAGCACAGGCAGGACACTCAACATTATAAATCACAGCAATATTTTTTTGGACTCATCTCTTTGAGTAATGGAAACAAAAGCAAAAACAAATGGGACCTAATTAAACTTAAAAGCTTTTGCACAGCAAAGGAAATGATTAACAAAACAGCCTATGGGATGGGAGAAAATATTTGAAAATGACGTGACTTTCCAAAATATGCAAACAGCTCATATAGCTCATTATCAAAACAAACAACCAACCCAATCAAAAAATGGACAGAAGACCTAAATGGTTACTTCTCCAAAGAAGACATCCAGATAGTCAACAGGCACAAGAAAAGATGTTCAACATCACTATTATTAGAGAAATGCAAATTAAAATCACAATGAGGTATCATTTCACACTGGCTAGAATAGCCATCATCAAAAAGTCTGCAGTTAATACATGCTGGAGAGGGTGTGGAGTAAAAGAAAACTCCTACACTGGTGGAGGGAATGTAAATTGGTGAAGCCACTGTGGATAACATTGTGGAGGTTCTTGAAAAAATCGAAAAGTAGAGCTACCATATGATCCAGCAGTCCCACTCCTGGGCATATATCCAAAGAAAACTCTAACTCAAAAAGATATATGTACCCCAGTGTTCATAGCAGCAGTATTTAAAATAGCCCAGACTTGGAAACAACCTAAGTGTCCAATAGGTGAGTGAGTAAAGAAAGTGTGGTATATATACATACAATGGAGTATTACTCAGCCATCAAAATGATGTGATGCCATTTACAGCAACATGAATAGACCTAGAGATTACTATACTAAGTAAGGTACAGTAAGTCAGAGAAAGACAAAAATCATATATCATTTATATGTGAAATCTAAAAAAAATACAAATGTACTTATTTAAAATGATACAAATAAATTTATTCACAAAACAGAAATAGACTCACAGACATAGAAAATAAACTTATGGTTACCAAAAGGGAAAAGGAGGAGGGATAAATTTGAATTTTGAGATTAACAGATACTACTATATACAAAATAGATAAGCAGGGACCTACTGTACAGCACAGGGAACTATTTTCAATATCTTATAATAACAGATAACAGAGAAGAATCTGAAAGAGAATACATATATGTATAACTGAATCGCTTTGCTGTATGCCTGAAACACTGTAAATCAACTACAATAAAATATAAAAATTAAAAAAAGAAATTGTCATTGTTGTTCAGTCACTAAGTCATATCCGAATGCTTGCCACCCCATGGACTGCAGCATACCAGGCTCATCTGTCCTTCTCTGTCTTCCGGAGTTTGCTCAAATTCATGTTGAGTTGGTAATGCTATCTATCCATCTCATCCTCTGGCACCCCCTTCTCCTTTTGCCTTTGTCTAGAATGTCATATATCCTGGAGGAGGGCATGGCAACCCACTCCAGTATTCTTGCCTGGAGAATCCCAATGGACAGAGGAGCCTGACGGGCTACAGTCCACAGATTTGCAAAGAGTTGGACATGACTGAGCGACTAAGCACAGCACAGCACAGAATGTCATATGTTTATATATATTATATATATATGTGTGTTTATATATACATATATATATCATTCCTTCAGCACAGCATCACATATTGCATTGTGACTCTTTGTGACCCCATGGACTGTAGCCCTCCAGGCTCCTCTGTCCACGGAATTTTCCTGGCAAGAATACTGGAGTGGGTTGCCATTTCCTTCTCCAAGGGATCTCCCCAACCCAGGGACTGAACCCACACCTCTGGCACATCTCCTTCACTGGTAGGCAAATTCTTTACCACTAGTACCCTTGGGAAGCCCCATTTATGGACATACCTAGGTTATCAGCAGGTGATAGACCTTGAGGTTGTTTCCTGTTTTAGGCTATTATGAGCAAAACAATTTTGAACATTCGCATTTGGGCGTTTCCATAGATATATGTATTTATTTCTCTTGGGTAAATACCTAAGTGTGGAATTTCTAGGTCATACGATGACTATGTCAACTCTTATAAGAAATAGCCAAACTGCTTTCCAAAGCGGGCACACCATTGCAGTGAAAAATTCAGTGTATTTTGGTACAAAATTTTAAGTTAAGAAAACTATACAATTTTTTTTTTGAGTTCTAAATTTCTGTTACTAATAAATCTTCGATCTAAAGTGCTTGGTTATTTTTACTACTCCAAGCAGTAAGACTCACTGAAGCAACTATCAGGACTGCTTGATATTGCTGCTTACTGCTGGCAAGAGCCTGGCTAGAGTTGTCTTGGACAGAGCATGGTACCGCCTGGCCAACTATGTGCTCCCCAAATCGCAGTGTGGCTACGGGCCACGGTGCAGTACAGCTGACTTGATCTTTGTAACGTGTTTGGATTTAGGAAAGTCGGGGCTTAAATCAGCCTGTACCTTACAAGACTGCAGACGAGAAGATTCATTTTTGTGGTTAAATGAAGCTGCCACTAAAGAAATAAACCTTATTTGTAGAGTTAAAATAGGTTCTTTTTATGTTAAGTATCATTTCCATTGGGTATTTTGCAAATAAAGTATAAATAGTGGCATCCTAGTATTAAAGCATTATCCTTTGCCCTGGTGAAATAATTTCGTTGTCAAGCATTCCAGATTCTTGACAGAATTGCTTTTTTGTCATCAGAGTTTTGAAAGGTGTTGGAGTTAAAACTATGACCTATTTTCAGTTTTATTAGAAAATTAAAAGTGCTTTATTAGTTATTGCTTTAGTATGGTATAGAATTGGAGAAGGCAATGACATCCCACTCCAGTACTCTTACCTGGAAAATCCCATGGACAGAGGAGCCTGATAGGCTGCAGTCCATGGGGTCGCTAAGAGTCGGACACGACTGAGTGACTTCACTTTCACTTTTCACTTTCATGCATTGGAGAAGGAAGTGGCAACCCATTCCAGTGTTCTTGCCTGGAGAATCCCAGGGATGGGGGAGCCTGGTGGGCTGCCGTCTATGGGGTCGCACGGAGTCGGACACAACTAAAGTGACTTAGCAGCAGCATGGTATAGAATAGATTCAGATATATTATTATTGTCAACATTTTATTTTTAACTACCATTAATTGAGGAACCAGAGATCAAACTGCCAACATCCGCTGGATCATCGAAAAAGCAAGAGAGTTCCAGAAAAACATCTATTTCTGCTTTATTGACTGTGCCAAAGCCTTTGACTATGTGGATCACAATAAACTGTGGGAAATTCTGAAAGAGGTGGGAATACCAGACCACCTGACCTGCCTCTTGAGAAACCTATATGCAGGTCAGGAAGCAACAGTTAGGACTGGATATGGAACAACAGACTGGTTCCAAATAGGAAAAGGAGTACGTCAAGGCTGTATATTGTCACCCTGCTTATTTAACTTATACGCAGAGTACATCATGAGAAACACTGGGCTGGAAGAAACACAAGCTGGAATCAAGATTGCCGGGAGAAATATCAATAACCTCAGATATGCAGATGACACCATCCTTATGGCAGAAAGTGAAGAGGAACTAAAGAGCCTCTTGATG
>NW_011495045.1:6929645-6932271 GCF_000754665.1 Bison bison bison | reverse complement strand
CTTGATGAAAGTGAAAGTGGAGAGTGAAAAAGTTGGCTTAAAGCTCAACATTCAGAAAACGAAGATCATGGCATCTGGTCCCATCACTTCATGGCAAATAGATGGGGAAACAGTGGAAACAGTGTCAGACTTTATTTTGGGGGGCTCCAAAATCACTGCGGACGGTGACTGCAGCCGTGAAATTAAAAAACGCTTACTCCTTGGAAGGAAAGTTATGACCAACCTAGATAGCATATTTAAAAGCAGAGACACTACTTTGCCAACAAAGGTCCTTCTAGTCAAGGCTATGGTTTTTCCTGTGGTCACGTGTGGCTGTGAGAGTTGGACTGTGAAGAAGGCTGAATGCCAAAGAATTGATGCTTTTGAACTGTGGTGTTGGAGAAGACTCTTGAGAGTCCCTTGGACTGCAAGGAGGTCCAACCAGTCCATTCTGAAGGAGATCAGCCCTGGGATTTCTTTGGAAGGAATGATGCTAAAGCTGAAACTCCAGTACTTTGGCCACCTCATGAGAAGAGTTGACTCATTGGAAAAGACTCTGATGCTGGGAGGGATTGGGGGCAGGAGGAGAAGGGGACGACAGAGGATGAGATGGCTGGTTGGCATCACTGACTCAATGGACATGAGTCTGAGTGAACTCCAGGAGTTGGTGATGGACAGGGAGGCCTGGTGTGCTGGGATTCATGGGGTCACAAAGAGTCGGACACGACTGAGCAACTGAACTGAACTGACCTGAACTGAATTGAGTATTACCAACAGTAAAGCCCTATGCTAGATCTGTATCTACTGTACCTTCTAAACATACCAGATAAAATTAAAACTGCTAGAACCACAAGGTGCAAGCATTATTTAATATGCAATATCAATGCACAGGAGTTACTCTATGCTATTAAATAAATTTGGGCAATTTATACAAGAATCATTTATATAGTGTATCTATCTTTGAAATCCGTAGCACAACACAGCAGATGAACTGTCAACCAAGAAGGTATGAGGTCTCACTTTATTTTCAGAGAAGGCCAAATACCTTCTTGATAATGATATTGTTGATGATTCCTTGAACTGGGAGAAAGTTCCAGTGAGACCTGAAATAACTCAATCCCCAGGGAACAGACATCCCTTTTGAAGTCTACCCGCAGAGTAATCAGACTTGATTTCTTTTGGCTTTCTAAGACTTGATCTGATACTTTGCCATAGCTACCCAGACTGGAAGATGGACACGGTCCCACAATAATATTTATTTGCACCAAGTGCTGCAGTCATTCAGAACCTGTCTAGGATGCCCAAGATTTTAGACGCAGCCTACATCTGCAACACAGAATGATTGTAAATCCTAGAAATCCAAGCCAGCCTGAGGCCAGAGCCAGACACTTGAAGGGAAAAATGCTATGCGGAACTTGGACTTTTGCTTGGACTTTGAATTTTCAAAGTATTGAGATTTTTCAGGGGAGGTTTGGGGTAGTGGGTAGAGACAACTAAAGTCTTAAATGCTGGAGAATGAACTCCGAAGCCAGGGCAGAAGAAAAACCTACTGCTAGTACTGTCGGAGTTAAGTTTAAAAGGACTAAGAAAACCCTAGTGGAGCTATCTTAGCTTCACAAGAGGCATGACTCAGAGCTGACACTCACGCTGCTCCTGAGTGTGAGACTCTAGCTCCACAGTCTGATGAATCACTTTTCTTTCTTAGGGCCTGTGATGTGACTGGAGTTGTAATGGTCACAAACTGGGGTTGAAGAGATCTAGTTTTCTTTAACTGCTCTCACCTTGTTTTTAAACCCACTCTCCTTCTAATGATGGAAAATGCTTGAGTTTGCCAATCAATGTTTCCAGTTTTCCAGGGAAATTTTTAGGCTTTTTCAAGGTAAGTACTGTATGATTCCACTTATATTCTGCTTATAGAAGGTACTCAAACTCATAGAAACAGAAAATAGTGTTGACCAAAGGCTGCAGGAGGGAGTGGTGAGGAGGGGGATCTGTTGCATAACATGTGAATATAGTTCAGATCAGTCGTTCACTCGTGTCCGGCTCTTTGCAACCCCATGAATCGCAGCACGCCAGGCCTCCCTGTCCATCACCAACTCCCGCAGTTCACTCAGATTCACGTCCATCGAGTCAGCGATGCCATCCAGCCATCTCATCCTCTGTCGTCCCCTTCTCCTCTTGCCCCCAATCCCTCCCAGCATCAGAGTCTTTTCCAATGAGTCAACTCTTCTCATGAGGTGGCCAAAGTACTGGAGTTTCAGCTTTAGCATCATTCCTTCCAAAGAAATCCCAGGGCTGATCTCCTTCAGAATGGACTGGTTGGACCTCCTTGCAGTCCAAGGGACTCTCAAGAGTCTTCTCCAGCACCACAGTTCAAAAGCATCAATTCTTCGGTGCTCAGCCTTCTTCACAGTCCAACTCTCACATCAATACATGACCACAGGAAAAACCATAGCCTTGACTAGATGGACCTTTGTTGGCCAAGTAATGTCTCTGCTTTTCAATATGCTATCTAGGTTGGACATAACTTTCCTTTCAAGGAGTAAGCGTCTTTTAATTTTATGGCTGCAGCTTCCATCTGCAGTGATTTTGGAGCCCCCAAAAATAAAGTCTGACACTGTTTCCACTGTTTCCCCATCTATTTCCC